>NC_134534.1:126289668-126592698 GCF_050624435.1 Tenrec ecaudatus | reverse complement strand
ATAATCTAGGGAAGGATTGCTTTTCCCAGTATTTGTGCATGTCTTCCATGTTGTTGAATTCATTATAGTAGGACTTTCATAGTACTATTGATTAACCTTTTAATTTCATTGGGGTCCATTGTGATTGCCTCAGATTCATCACTCATTCTGCCTATTGATTGTTACGCCTTCCTTTTTGCTCCTTACACTTCTTGCTTAAGTTTTCTAGTTGTCTATTGAATCTGTTGATCCTTTCAAAGAACCAACTTTTTGGTGCATTTAATTTTTTATTGTTCTCTTGTCTTACCACTTGTTTAACTCTGCCATAATTTTTATTATTTCTTTTCTTTTATTAATGGAGGGGTTCTTCTGTTGACTCTGTTCTAGTTGTTGGAGGTTTTGTGATAGCATGCCAGTCATAAGTCTCTCTTCCTTTTTCATATATGCACTATCAAACTTCTCTTTCAACTTCCTTCCCATTTGTGTGGCAGAAAATCATTATTCATCCTTGAATTATATACCTTTTTTTTTCTCTGATTGTCCTTTTGTTGATGTCCAGCTTTATGGTGTGGGGGTCCAAGAGGGGTTTCTGAGTGATCTCTCTTTGAATTTACCCAGATATGGCTTGTATCCCAATTTGAGGTCTGTTTTGAAAATGAGCCATGTCCACTTGAAAAGAATGTGATCTTTTTTGTTGTTGATGGATGGCTCTATAAAATGTCTATCAGCTCCAGTCGCCTGGTAGTAGTTTGTAATGTACACTCATTGCTCAGCTTCTTTTCTGGTGATCTATCTTTCTCTGATAGCAGTGTAATAAAATCACTTATGATTGTTGAGTCTGTGATTTCTTTTTTCATCTTTAGAATAGTTTGTGTGATGAATATCATTGATCTCTCATTAGATGCATATAAGTTTAATACTTCCTGGTCAATTGATACTTTGAACATTATATATTGCCAAATCTTGTCTCTTGTTATGTTTTGCACCTTGACACCAATTTTGTCAAGTATTAGGATTGCAATCCCTACTTCTGTTATGTTGCAATTTGCCTGGCATATATTTTGCCAGCCTTTTATTCTTAGTTGATTTTTGTCTGCAAAGTTAAGATGTGCCTTTTGCAGATAACAGATTTATGAGTTATGTGTTCTGAGCCAGTCTGCTAACCTTTGACTTTTAATGGACCAATTCAGGCAGTTGAGATTTAATGTTATTACCACCATCTGTGGATTCATTGCTGTTATATTGTACCTTTTATGTTGGCGGTTTTCCTATCTCCCTTCATATCAGTGTACTCTGTTTATGTGGAGGCTTCATTCTTGCTTTCTTTTCCCCCTGAGGCAATGTTATCTTGGTAGTTGTTTTCAGCACCTTGACTTCTGGATGGAGTTGCACTCTATGGAAGTCTCCTGCATGTGCTTTGTGGAGATTGGTCTTCTGATCATAGTGAATCTGCAAGGATTTTCTGTAGGGTTGGTGTCTTATGGTGTAATCTTTGAGATTTTACTGGCTTGGGAAGACTTTTACATTACTGTTTATTTAATCGATAGCTTGGCTGGGTAGAGTATTAGCAGGTTGGTGGTTTTTCTTTCACCTTTCAGAAGATTTTACCCCATTCTCTCCTCCTCTTCATGGCATCTGCTGATAGGTCTAAGCATACTCTTACCTGGGCACCTTTTTATATGACCACCTTTTTCTTCTTGCTGCTCTGAAAATTTTCTCTTTATTCTTGAAGTTGGATAATTTACACATTAGGAGCCTTGGTTAGTTCTTCCTGGGGTCCAGTTGCACTCCTGTGTTATGGGTTGATATCTGGGGAGGGGAGATGCTAAGTCCAAGAATTCAGGAGTGGAGAGGCTAGGGGAGAAGGGCACTCCATTGTAAGGTCTTATGGTTGTTCTTGGAGGCTCTCCTGGAGCCAGGGATTATGACCACTTTTAGACAGCAGCCTGGGGACCTTACTGCATGCTGCGGGACCCAGATCTTGGGTGGAGGAAGGAGTGGCAGACACTTTCCCACTGGACCTGGCAAGGGATTATCAGGGCCTGAGGGTACAAATGGTGCGAGATATGTAGGTAAAAATAGCAGGGGTAGGTGTGACTCAGATCCTAGAATGCTGAATCTATTTTTAGCACCCAATATTGACCTCGTTACCTCTTAATTTCTTAAGTAAACTCTTTACCTCTTAATTTCCTGATCTAGCAGGAGCATTGGGTGGGTGATTCTACCTGGACATCATCATTGCAGATCTGTATTTTAATGAGACTCTTTATATGCTCTTGTATATCTCAACTGCTACGGATATATAATCAGAAGAGATCAATTCTGTAAAACGACATAGTGTGTGGTAAACTAGAGGGGCAGGGAAAAAGAGGAAGACCCTCAGTTAGATGAATTAATACTGCAGCTGCAACAATGGGCTCAAACCTAAGAACAAGTGTGAAGTGCAGGACCTGGTAGTGTTTTGTATTGTTGTGCATAGTCCATATTAATTGGAACCAGCTCAATGACACCTAACAACAACAACAACAACATGGCATACTCTTAATTCATTACTGTAAGTTGAGTTTGACTCATAGCAACTGTGGAGGACAGAGTAGAACTTCCCCAAAGGGAATCTTTGTGGAAAAAGGTTACCACAACTTCCTTCTGTGGACATTTTTGTCAGCAGTTGAGTACTGAACTTTAGTTTTTTGGTCTGTCTGTTTGTTTATTTATTAATTTAAAACAGTTTTATTAGCACTTCATCTACATGTCACACAATTCAATCATATTAAAAAGATTGGTACAGTTATGACCGCATTCAATTCTAGAACATTTTTTCTTGTTCTCATTGTTATTCAGGTAATTATTATTTTTTCTAATTGTAGTGAAAATACACACAACAAAACATTTTCCAATTCCTCTACTTCTACATATATTATTCAATGCCATTGATTATACACTTTGTACTGTACAACCATATGGATTCATTAATATAAACTCAATGCTGCCTAAGCAATAACTCTTTCTTTTTCACTCATGGTAAACATTGGTCAAATTTGGTTTCCTTTTTTATTAGTTTTCTTGATAGAGTATTGACATCATATACTTTTATTGTTAAATCGCTTTTACAAAATTGTATACCCATCATTAAAATTCATTTGAGTGATCTCTCCACCCTCCTATATTCATTGTTTGCTCCCCAAATCCACTCCCTCTCTCCCGTTCACCCCTCCTCTACATACACAGCAAATCATTGCATCAGTTACTGTCTCTATGCATTCTCTGTTAGTTCGGGTAGACTAGAGAAACATATCTAGGGAGACTCATGTATAGGAAAGAGCTTTATATCAAAGAGCAATTGTATATTAAGAAAACATTCTAGCTCAGTCCAGATCAAGTTCCTAAGTCTGATATTAGCCCATATGTCTAATATTAGTTCATAAATTCCTCTTCAGACTCGTACAGCACATGCAATGATGATGAATGCAGGTAGATCACAGGCCAGTGGTTGGAAATTCTTGTGGATCCAGTGGTTGTGGAAGCCTCTCCAGGGTTCTGGTTACCATCAACATGGCTCCTTGTGGTTTGTCAAGAGGAAGGTAATCCCACGGTCCTCTCAGTATTTTTACCCACGTGGTCTTATCCAGACTACACATTAGAAAACATTTGGTGGGAGGTACAAGAACTATGGCTAGAAGATTTTCCTTGAATTTCAGTAATGATTTCTTAAAACAGTACACAAAAGCACTGTTATATAAAAAAGAAGCAAAGTGTACTACATTAAAAGAAATCCTATTTGTCAAAAGTACCACTTATAACCACTCACATAGTTGGAGGAGAGATTTTCAGAACATAAATTAGGGTAAAGACTAGAAACCAGTCTGTGCAAAGATTATCTACCAGTCAATGAGGCGGCGTACTAGAAGAATGGGTGAAAGTTTTGAGTAGGCTTTTGAAAGAAGTGGAATTTCCAAACAGCCATAAACACAGGACAAGGTGCTCAGCTTTATACTTAAACCCTAATTAGATATCATTTTATATCATCAGAATGGCTCTATTAAGAAGACAGAGTATATCAGGAAGTAGCAGAATATGGAATAACTGAAACTTTCTTGTACAGCTGGTAGGCATTCCAATAAGTGAAATCACTTAGGAAACGATCTAGCAATACTGATCAAACATATGGCTACCTAATGATAGGATTTTACTCTAAGGTATATAACCAAAAGATAGGCATAACATATGCATCAAAAGATTTATACTAGATAATTCATAGCAGCCCTATTTATATCACTATCCCATACTGGATACAATCCAAATACCCCTCCAACATAGAATGCACGAATGCAAGTATAGTTGTATAAGGGCATTTTATAAAGCAAGGGAATGAATACACATAACAGAACAGGGGTAGGTTACAAATATAATGTTGAATAGACACAGAAGAATACCAAGGATATGAGTCTTTATAAATAGGTAAACCAAGATAAAGTGTTAGAAGTCTCCTGGTTACCTACTGGGAACAGCAGATTCTTGAAGAGAGCATGCCTTTTGGGGTGTTGGTAATACTTTGATTCTTTATTTGAGCACTAAATCCATAATTGTATCCACTTTATTTAAAAAATGAGTCTTAAAATATTATTTTTAACAATCAGCACTAGCTGCATAGGTGTATTCACTTACACAAAAATACACAGAGTGTGTTTTTTATTTTAAAAATGAATTTTATATGTAATCTCTGTGCACTTTTTATATGTTGTGCCTTTATAAAATCTTATAACATGCTTAAGTCATTAAAATAATGATTTTAAACAGTGATCCCACAAAAACGAAGGGTGATTATTGTTAATCCATCGAGTCAGTTCCAACTCATAGTGACTCTGTGAACAACAGAATGGAACACCCTGATCCTACGCCAGCCTTGAAACTCTTGGTATGTTTAGCCACGGTTTCAGCATTGTCAATCAATCTCTTATCGAGCATGATGTCCTTCTTCAATGACTGGTCTCTTTTGGTAACATGTCCAAAGTATGCAAGATAAAGTCTCACCATCCTTGCCTCTAAGGAGTATTCTGGCCACACTTCTTCCAAGACAGATCTTTTGACAGTCCATGGCATTTTTAATAATATTCAAACCGTAGTTCAAATAAATGTATACTTCTTCCTCCTTTAATGTCAAGCTTTCACATGAATTTGAGGAGGTAAAAAATACAATGATGTGATTAAGGCACACCTTAGTCCTCAAAGTAACATCTTTCCTTCTCAACACTTTACTGAGGGCTGTGCAGCAGAGTCATCCAACCAGTGCATCCTGTTACCACTGGACTGCTGCTTCCAGGAGAATTGACTGTGACTCCAAGCAAGAAGAAATGTCAAGCAATTATAAATTTCTTGATAATTTTTTCTCTGTTTATCATGATGTTACTTGTTGTTCCAGTTGTGAGAGATACTGCAGGATTTAAACCAGGGAAGGTGGGCATCAGGACTGCATCCGTTCATCATGCATATGAAATCTCTATGCTGAGCAGATAATCGGAGGAGCTGGATTATATGAAGAAGATTGCAGTATCAGGATTAGAGAAGGCTTATTAACAACCTGTGACATCCTAATAACACACCTTTCTTGGTGAAAGTGAAACACTTACTGATGAAGATCATGATTGCAGCCTTCAGTATGGGTTACAACTCAATGTAAAGATAACAAAAATCATCACAGTTGACCCAACAGGTAACATCATGACAGACAAAGTATTAAGAACCTTAAAATAGTAGATAGTGTAGCCTTAAAATTCAGACAAATTATATCAAAGAAAGTAAACACAGCTGTTATTTTAAAGAAATATTTCTATTCTAAGTTTTTCATTTGGAATATTTTGAATGAAGCCTTGCATACATTCTCATTTTTGGCTTTTGCCAATTGCAAGTGTTTTGATTTATTCTTACCCCCATAGATCATTCTCTTTTAAGATTTCTCTTTAAGAAAATATATGACTATATTAAAGGTGACCTCATATAATTACAAATATTAGAAGGTAAAGAAATACCAAAGCAGTAGAAAGGGAGTATTAGACCTCGCTACTCTGCTGAATAGTGAGTTGACACTACCATTGTGTCAACTCCATTTATAGAGACCATATAGGACAGAGTAGAACTACCCCTGTGGATTTCTGTGATTATCACTGTTTATTAGAGAAAGACCTTCCTATTTAGAAGGAAGAGTTGCTGGTTGTTTCAAACTGCTGACCTTGCAATGGTTAGCCTCCACAACTCATAGCCCGCCGTGTTGTCAGGGCCCTTGTCATATGATTAGCTACCTTTATGTTTGGCTGGTGTCACTATTACCAATGGACCCGGGGGGGGGGGGGGTCTGACCTATTGCATCAGGAATTGATGCCCTAAGAAGTCTGTGATTATACAAAAGATAATTTCATGTAGTGGAACAGTCCCAGGACCTCCAATGTAATGTGTAAGGAAATAAAATTGCAGACAGGGAACTGTGGCTTGCCACAATGAATAAGCCATATTACATGTTCAAAAATGACCAGCCACAGGTCTCCTGTGGAGAAACTAATAGTGCTTGTGTAGGCATTTCAGGGCCTCTCTCCTGCCTTCTGCAGCATCATCCTCTGTGAGCCATCAGAAAAGAGGCTAGCCTTTCAAACTGCAATTTTTTTTGTTCTCTCTAATTAGAAATATTTAGCAAATTAATGGTCCATAAGAAACAAATGATTATTTCAACAGACTGCTGAACTGGCAAACACTAAAGACTTTGCCTTGGCAGGAAATAAGATATTGGGGTGGGGGGTGGGAAGAGCCTGCACACACACACACACACACACACACACACACACATCCTTCAAACTCATGACAGTTATTTTTTAAATATTAGTAAATAATCCCTTCATCTGCCCAGTGGTCAGCGCTCCTCTGATTCACAGCACTGTAACATCAGCTGGGCTATTATCAGAATCTTCCAGGTCCAAGCATTATGGCCATGCCATGAAGGTAATTATAAAAACTGCTTTTTTATAGTGGTAAAATAATACAATGTAAAATTTATCATTTTAAAGTTTACAATCCAGTGTTCTTCATCACATTCACCATCTCCACTTCCTATTTTCACACTTTCCCACCACCCTAATAGAATCCCTGTGTCTATTAAGCAATGCTTCACTCCCACAGCCTGTACCATGTCTCTATGGATCTGTCCACACTAGACGTTTGAGACAAATGGACCCACACAGCATTTGTCCTTTTGTGTATAGCTAATTTCACTTTGCATAATGTTTTCAGGGGTTATCCAAGTTGCATCATGTATCAGGACTTCCTTTGTCTTAATGGCTGTAATATGCTATTGCACCTAATTTTGTTTATCCATTCATGGACATTTGATTGTGTGTTTGTCTGTGTAGACTAGAGTTAGTACAGGTAGACTAGAGAAACAAATTGAGGGACACTCATGTGTAAAAGAAAGAGGTTTATATACAAGAGCAATTGAATACTGAGAAAACATCCCAGCCCAGACCAGATCAAGTCAATAAGTCTGATATTAGCCCAGATGTCTATATGAGTCTTCAGACTCATGCAACACCTGGAATGATACCTGTTGCAGAAAGATCACAGTCCAGTGGCTAAAACATCTTGTGGATCCAGTGGCATTGTAAGCATCTCAGCACTGGCAGGGGTTTCCACATGGCTCCTCCAGCTCAGGGCACTACAGTAGCTCCATGTGTCTTGTCAGCTGCAATGTCACCCGGGGAGTGAGCCCGTGTCCTGCCTCCAGTGAGCTATTTATCTCCTTCGTGCCTCCAAATGAGATCATTAAACTGCAACCTGATAGACAGGCTAAACTCCACCCTTTCCTTCTTAATCCTCTCAAATTGACAACAGGTTATATAACTACCACAGATTGTTTTCACCTTTTGCCAATTATGAATGGTTCTTTAATGAGCAACAGCACTTTAGAGTTGTGTGAGTCTGTTCGAGCTTCTGATTTCAGGTCTTTGGTGTATACCCAGCATAGAAGTGCTGGTAATCTTGTTTAACTTTTGGGGAAAGTGGTAATCTTACGCTTAACTTTTGGGGAAACCACCTGGCTATATTTGACAGTGACCGCACCATTTTAAAATCCACCAACAATGGATGAGAGTTCCAATTTCTCTATATCTTCACCAAAACTTTAAATTAAAAAAATACATACTGGCTATCATAGTGTATGTGAAGTGAATAGTTACTAGTTTTAAAAGCATCTCCTATGGTCCAGGTTCCATAAGGTATAGATTTTATTTTATCTCCAAGTGACCCTGACAGTAAAGACGGCAGCAGGAGCTTTAACTAGACCGCTGCCCTTTGCTGAGTGCACATGGCAAGCCAGGCACAGCACTAAGAAGAGAATTTAAACGCAAGGTATAAAGTCTGTTTTCCAGATGAAAGTCCATTGGAATCCCATCATTCCTTCATTTAGCTGACATGAATTGAGCTAGAATCCCTTGGCAACATGAGAAGGAGAGAGAGAAAGTGAAGCCGAGGGAGAAAGCAAGAGAAAAATGACACTGACTTTGGATGTCTTGCCCTACATTCTACCAAAGATCTTGTGTCTAGGAGTTTCTTCAAAGTGAAATATAGACCTGCTATTTCTTTCCAGTCTATTTGCAGGTGGAAAATACATTTGGATGAGGACAAATCGTTTGTTTACAGATGTATTTTCAGCCCCTCACACATTCACACACACAACCCCTAAAATGAAGAATTAATTCAAAACTAAAGAAGCAGAAACCTTTAAATTCTGGCCATTTGAAAATATTTTCATTTTCAAAAGAATGCTAAATATGGAGAGACAGAAGAAGAAAGAGTATTGGGATTAAGAGGAAGAAACGGAATGTGTAGCCAATTGCCTCCATCGCCCCTTTGTCATGGGACAAGAAGCTTTTGATGGCATCCAGCTACCATTACTGGACATTTTGAGTAAAGATGTTTAGAAAATTCTTGATGAAAAGAGGAAGGGAAGATAGGATTTCAAATTGTGTTAGTCTGGGTAGACTAGAGAAACAAATTCAGACACTCCTGTGTATAAGAAAGAGCTTTATATAAAGAGTAATTGTATATTAAGAAATCATTCCAACCCAGTCCAGATCAAGCTCACAAATCCAATATTAGCCTATATGTCCGGAACCAATCTATAAAGTCCTCTTCAGAGTCACACAACATGCAATGTCGCTGAAGATCACAGGCCAGTGGGTGGGAAGTCTTGGGGATTCAGTGGCATTGTAAGCATCTCAGTGCTGGCAGGGGTATACACATGGCTCCTTCAGGTCCCAGGACTCTGGCTGTCTCAGGGTAGCTTCATTGTGGCTTCTTGTCAGAAATGTCTCACAGGGAGTGAGCATGTGTCCCGCCTCCAAAGAGCTATTTATCTCCTTAGCACCTGCAAACGAGGTCATCAAGCTGTTACCTGATTGACAGGCTGAACTCCGCCCCTTCACTCTTAATCCTCCCAAATTGACAACATATGTAACCACCACACGGGTTCTCTTACAAGCCAAGCTTTCTGGAGTCATTAAGGCCGCATGAACTTATGAAACTGCCTGAAACCAAAAATACTCCCCAAGACGTCTTAAAACCAAACAATAGTATAGTTTAAATTAATTTTTAAAAATCTGCCTTGAGTACTGTGCCATTTTGAGAACTATCTCTATGGATTAAATTCTCAAGAGTGACTCGAAAGGTTAGATAGAAATTTTGGGAGCTGGCAAAATGATGATGAAGAGAAAGACAAGACTCTCTACTCCCACAAATAGCTTTAGTCTCAGAATCCCCCAAGGGTAGCACTCCCCTGTACCACAGGGCATTGAGTCAAACTCAGCTCGATAGACATGCATTTGGTTTGGTTTTGAGGTGATGTTACTTAGGCAAGAAAGGATCTGTAAAGGAGGGTGACTTAGTTGCACAACCTGAATTATGTAAATAATGTCACTGAATTGGATATGTGCAAATTGTTGAATTGGTAAATTTTACACATTTACAACAACAAAAATAAAATACTTACAATATATTTTAAGAATGTAAATAATTCTGTTATCTGCTGTATGTTTCTACCGTACAAATTCCCTTCATCCAACCTCCCAGCACCCCTGCTCTCCTAGTGGGAAGACAGTTCCCCACTCACTAGGCTCCCTTTCAGAGAGTTTGAACCACGCTAACACATGTAGAAAGTTGCCGAGTGGTGATGCTGAGACTAACTGAAAGCCACAGGCGTCATACCCTGCATGCAGTTCTTTTCTAAAGGCAGAACCTTCCCTCGGTGGCATCATCTTTGGGGGTAAGTACCACGGATACAATAGCTGTCAAATTCTTAAGCACAGCTTGGGAGCTTGTTAAGGAGGCACATATGCAAGCTTAATGCAGAGACTTTAATGTATTTGGGGAAGGTTTTTTTGGTTGTTTTTTTTTTTTAAGGAGCCCCCATGGCATAGGGGCTCTGGGTTGGACTGCTAATCACAAGGTCATCAGTTCAACTCTACAGTAGCATACTCAACAGGAGAAAGACAAGACTTCCTTGGTCTGTCAATATCTACAGCCTCAGAAACCCACAGAGTCTGCTCGATTCTGTTCTATTGGAGCCGTTGTGAGTCAGAGTGGGCTCACTGGCTGTGAGCTTGACTTTGGTTTTGGGGGTGGGAAGGGGTTCTTACAAAGCTTAGGTGAAGCCGGTACAAGGGGTAAAGGAGCTGTATTCTGAGGAAAGTAAAATTAAAAGACTGCAGAAGAAGGTTTCTTAAAATAAAAAGCTCTCATCATCTAAGAAGTACAAAATTACACTCTTGAATATGCTCTTTTAAATTATAATTATACTCCACCCTCCCAAATCCTGATTTTTTTCCCTACCCACCTCTGGAGAAAGGATGGTATCTGGTTTGAGAATCACTGCAACATACTCTGGTTTTGTTCATAGTTGTTCCTATTAAACTAGTCATACTATAATTTTATACCCTACTCATAAGCAATATTGCTAAAGAAAATAAAAAATCCCTTTTGAAGTTGTTAAATCCTCCTCCAATAAAAAGTGTGAACAAAGGCATTAAACAAAGAAGGGCCGTCTGCCTGGTTTCCCCTATTTGTTTCTTACAGCATCCTGAAAAAACAAGCCAGTGGCCAGTCAGTTTCCTCCAACCCCTGGCCCTCTGTGGGCATCTGCTGAGAACGTGGCCCGTGGAGGTAGCTGCTCCTTCGGGAACTGGGCACCACAGCTGCTTGCTAAGGAGTCTCTGAGGGGATCAAACTCCAAACGTTCAGTTGCCAGCTGGGTAACTTAACTCTTTGCAGTGCCTGGAGACCCTCATGATACTGAAACCTGAAAACACGTCATTAGCAATCCTGACTCACGGCAACCTTGCAGGATAAAATAGAATTATCCCAGAGGTTTTTCAAGCCTGCAATCATATGGTAGCAGAGTGCTGAATAGCCAACCACCTTTCTGTTAGGAGCTGGGCACCTTAACCACTGTACTACTGAAGCTTCTTCCACAATACTGAGGCATTTAAATGCAGTGATGAAACTGATATTTTTATTTATTAAAGGTTTCTATGATTTTGTATGGGTATCATTTGGCTTACCTTTCTACAGTAAATATTTAGCATCTGTTTATAGAAATGCTTACTCAATGAGGTTACTTTTTCAAGACCTGTCAAATAAATTATCTAAATTCTGAATAATATTCTTTTCTTGGGAAAAATATTGTATTTGTGTTACTTTGTTATTTTAAAGTATCTCCTTGTATTTTGTTTCTTTCTTTTTACTTTAACATACAAACATTGATTGTGGTAAATCTTTCTGAAAGTTGTGAATAATTCACAAGTAAGATAAACAGAGAGGACATTTATGTTGGAATATTCTGCCACCTGCAGGTAACCAAGAGCTGCTACATTCTCACACAAACTAGCTGCATTATATATATATATGTGTGTGTGTGTGTATATATATATATATGCATATGTATAAATGTAACAGTTGACTTATTTTGTTTTGTGACATTTTTTGCAGTCCCCTCAAATAATAGTGTGCTTTCCACTTCCCCTAAAGGCCCTCATTTCCATTCATCCTTCTTTGTTACCCCTCTTCGCATATGAGTTTTGTTTGGAGCCAAATGCAGTCCTTGTGATGTATTTGCAATACTAATTTAATGGTTTTTTAGGGAGGGAGACCTTGTGCAGAATCTAGGATTCAACAATACTTTTCTTGTTAAATTATTGTCAGAAGTACTTCACGACTTTGAAGGATATTTATACTTGCTATGGTTGTGGGAAGCCAGGCCATGTCCAGTGAAAATATTGGAGTGGAGGTCCCTCAGCAGATACATGGGTAGAAGAGAGGCCTCTTTCCACCTGTTTCCGTTGCAGGGCCCCAGGACATCTGGCCTGCAAATGCCCCAAGTGAATCAGAGGGACAACTGGTAGTATCAAGTTATCACAGAATTTGGATCATAAACTTTGGGAACACTGAGTACACCTGGGGAAAAAGTGGTTATCATTATTTGCAGATGACAATTCTATCTATTGAGAACCCTAAGGGTTCCATAGTAGGACGGCCAGCATCACTAGAGGATTATGGCAGAGTGGTAGGATATGAGGTCAACAAGCAGAGGTCAATGGGTTGCTATCTGCCACTGAGGGGATTACAGTAAAAGAGAACAAGAAGGTGGCACCATTCACAACTGCCAAGCACACATGGAAATACCCAGGGATATCCCTAACAAAAAACCCAAATATCTATATGAGGAAAATTACAGAATAGTATTACAAGAAACCAAAAGGAACCTTCACATATGGAAGAATACCCCATGGTTGTGGATCAGAAGACTCGACATTGTGGAGATATCAATTCCACCTAAGGCACTATATAAATTCAACGCAATCCCCACACAAATACCAGGATCATTTCCCCCCCCAAAGAAATGGAAAGACTGACCACCAACGTCATATTGAAGGGAAGAAGTCCAGAATTGACAAAGAACCCCTCAAGAAGGAGAACATAGTGGGCAGACTTGCACTACCTAACTTTAAAACTTACTACACAGCCATAGTTGTCAAAACAACACAGTACTGGTATAATGATATATCTTTGGACCGATAGAAAAGAACAGAAAACCCAGAGATAAAAAACAGGAGCATATAGACCCCTGAGCGTTGACATGACACCCCCGCCAAAATCAAATGAAAGCAGATGCCCCTTTTAACAAGTGGTGCTAGAAAAACTGGATATCAGCCTGCAGAAGAATGAAACAAGACCCCTACCTCACTCCATGTACAAGAACAAATTCAAGGTAGATTATAAACCTCGAGGTAAAACCCCAAACCATCAAGATCATTATTAGAAAATTGGGATAAAGCTCAGAATCTTAGCGCAGGGCATACATGGGATATCAGAAATAAGGAAGGATGCATCCCCGGAAGAAGATCAAACAGATGGGTGGAACCCTGTGTGCATTGAAAGACTTCAGCAAGAGAGCACACAGACTGGGAAAATATATTTAGTGATGACATGTCAGGCAAAGGGATTATTACTAAAATTGACAGAATCCTGCAAGCTTACAACAAGAAAAATCAAAAACAAAACAAACAAAATGAATAGCCTACTGAAGCAGTGGGCAAAAACCAGAACAGAAGACTGACAAAGGAGGAAACCCAAATGACCAATAAACATCTGAGAAATGTTCCTAATCATTAGCCTTCCAGGAAATGCAAATCAAAACAACTAAGAGATAGCCCAATTCAAAAAAAAAAAAAAAACAAACAACAAATGTTTGAGGGGGTGTGATGATATCAGAACTCTCATTCACTGCTGGTGGTCTTGTAGATTTCTACAGCCACTATGGAAAGCTATTTGGTGATACTTAAAACAAATGGTAATCTAGTTACCATACAACCCAGAAATTCCACTACTGGGCATATCTCCAGAAGAACTAAGAAACAGATCATGACCAGACATCTGCTCACCAATGTTCATAGCTACACAGTTGAGATAGTTAAAGATCATTGTCCTAATCTGGCCGATAAACACATGTGGGGCTAGTTGAAGGGCAGAGAGATAAATGGCTCAGTGAGCCTCGCCTTTCTAGTTCTCAGGTCTCTTGCTTTCTGATGGTCGGACCAGGGTGCAGCTGCCTTAGCCAGTTCCCTGCTTCAGTTGGCAAAGTTCACTTCCTGCAAGACATCCCTGAGGAGAAGCCACGTGGACCTGCCCTGAAGAAGCCCTGGGTGCTGGAGCACCCATGTGGAGACCCCTGCCAGTGATGAGATGCTTACATGTTCACTGATTCAACTTTCCTCCTGCAGTCGCATCATTGTGTGTGTTTTGTGAGATGGAGGAGGACTTTGTGGAGTGATGTTGGACATATGGGTTAATGTTGGAATTGTGGGCTTGGGCAGCACTGGGTTGGGATGTTTCCTTGATGTGCACTTACCCTTTATATAAAACTCCCTCTTATACACATGAGTTTCTGTGGATTTGTTTCTCTAATATACCCAGAATAACACAACAGTTTGCAATCACACAAAATTGGAAACAGCCTAAAGTTCCATCAATAGACAAATGGATAAAAAAAATCTGGTATAAACACACAATGGAATAATACACATCCCTAAAATTACTGATGAAACAATGAAACGCCTCATCTCCTGGATGGAGTTGGAGAATATCACACTGAGTGATGTTAGCCAAGCAGCACAACAGGTCAAAGACCACGTGAGTACACTGAGGTAAGTTCAAGCAGCAGAGTGGGCAAAGGGGAAGCATGTGCAGCATGCAACTCCCAGGCTGAGGACCGAATGGTCTGCCCTACGCCAGACTAAACTCAACGACGCATGTGTCACCAACTAGCGATACAGATAGCACCTCTGTTGCAAGGCATCTCCCCACCCCTCCTATGCCTTTCAGAGCCACAGAGGGTAGACAATGAAAAACGACGGCCATGGAAGGTCTGGGCACTACCCACCGAAGGGGAGGGTATTGTTTATCTCTCCACAGGAAGGGGAGTGTGCCAATATATGAGGGCAGTGTTCCTGATGGGTGCAGCTCCTTCCCAGAGATGACGGCAGGGCGAGCCTCTGCTTGAGACCTGACACCCTCTCCCTAGACGACAGCATTGCACAGGACAGCACTGAAGATACAGCTCAGGAATGGAGGCCAATCTGGCATGCCCACATAGGGGCAGATTAGAGACCAGTGATCAGAGCAAAATCAGAAAATCCCCAAAGAATCCTCATTTTAGACTTCTGACACAGGGGGCAGCACTAGCACCCCATCTGAACTAGTTGGGGTTACTCACAAGGGGGCCACACTGAAAGGTTAGGGGGCAGCTGGGGCCACTAGACTGCTAGTGCCTGACTACAGGAATAGCAACGTTGACTTAAAACTCTCTGAAGGTATTTTTAAAAATATTGTATTTCAGCATGTTTATTTTAAATATTTGGTGTTTATCTATACAAGATGTGCAGGGAAGGCAATCTTGCAGAGACAGCAGCTGGACCCACTGCTCCTGAAGGGCATGGGAGGGGTGGAGGGCGGCTGAGCGGGAAGCCAACAATAAGGTTTCAGGGGAATAGTAAGTGTTCTAAAAAAAAAACCATGAGGATGGTGACCTTTTCTGGTTGTGTTTGATCAATTGAATTGTATCTGAGATCAATTATTGAGAGGTGAATGATAGACAACCAAAATAGTGGGGTAGGAGGGAAAAAAAGATGAACCCCCTTCTATATATACACACACATATATATATGAATATATGTGTATTTCTTTATATGTATATATATGTAAGTGCAACAAGGAAGCAGATGGACTTTGGGCCTCTACTTAAATCTTAACCTCAGAACAGGGATGATTTGTTCTAAAAAAGTGGCATTGTATGATACCCACCTTCCTGGCGTGATCGCTGAAGAAAAACTGGGTGCATAAACAAAAGTGGTGAAGAAAGCTAATGGTGCCTGGCTATCTATCCAAAGATATAGCATCTGGGGTCTTAAAGGCTTGCAGTTAAACAAGCAGCGATCTAGCAGGGAAGAAGTACACCAGCCTGTGTGGTCATGAGGTGTCAATGGGAAGAGGTATCAGAAGTTCAAAAACACTCAACCAAATCAGTACGAAGGGGAGTGGATGTAGTGGACACCCAAAGTCCACCAGCAAGACAATTGGACTGTCCCTGTCATAAGGGTCACACAGCAGAGGTTAAATTCAGGGTGCTGTAGGGCACTGATGAGCCACATAACTATCCTCTAGTTCTTTAAGATTTCCTCCCCTTACTATTAAGGTCTTTAGGTGATATACCTCATCTTGTTAGGTTTACGTATGTTCATTTGTATGTTTAAGATCACTTGGTACACGGTAGTCAAGGTAGACGACCCCTCAGAGATAGTGACAGGTGTGGGAGTGGTGGGGGGTCGGGAAGGCGAGGGGAGTTGCTAGCAGTGATGATTGTATAACCCCACCTGATGGGATGAACAGAACTGTATGGGAAGGGAAGGGATACGTTGGAATGAGTAAGAGGTCAATAAAAATATTATATTAAAAAATAAAAATAAAAAATTTATAAAGAAAAAAAGAGAATCAGAAGAATTAGAATGAAACAAGGCCTAAGAAAAGCCTTTTCAAGGTCACAAACAAGCCGAAGAGCCTTTTCAAGGTCACAAACAAGCCTTAATCAAGGCCCTGGTCTTAAGCCTAGATAACCCTTTTTCATATGTGTGCAAAACAAAAGAGAACTAGGTGCAGGAAGAGACTTCCATAGCGGAATGCAGGCAGACCGGCCACAGGCAGCCAACGGCAGGGTGGGTCACCAACAGCCAGCAAGATGACACGATCTGATAGTCCCAAGCTCAAGTAATGTATACACCAGCAGCTTGGTGAAGCAGGGCTGCACAGAACATCAAGCTCTAGCGACTCGATCCTGTGGTGTAGCTCACAAGTTGATGCAGAGAACTAGCAGCTGCATGGAGCGGGAGCTGGAGCGGGAGCGGGAGCGGGAGCGGGAGCGGGAGCGGCTTGCTGAGCCATTTATCTCCAATCAAACTGCAACCTGATTAATCCCACATGTTCCTATTGGCCAGGTTGGCACAATAAATCTACCTATCACAGGACAAAAAACAATATTGATCCTGAGAACAATTGGCAGCATTTGCTCCAAAGGAAAGGTGAGCTGACAAGGAAAGATAAGGACACTCACTGCCATGGGGACAATCCCAACTCACAGTGACCCTGTGGACGACAGAGTAGAACTGCCTGCGCTGATATCTGAGTCTGTAAGTTTTGGGGTGAGTAGAATGCCTCCTCTTTGTCCTGAGGAGTGGCAGGTGATTTTGAACTGTGGAGTGCCCACTCACCTGGGCCCCATCCTCCAACACTGCCTCGAACACTATTCTGTTTCTGACGTTTCAAAGCTGGGCATAAAGTTTTCAGTGGCTGATTCCTCTGAGGTGAATCCTTCTTTATTGTTTGTTCTTAGTCTGGCAACTCTGCTGAAACCTGTTTACTCTGGGTGACCCTGTTGGCATTTGAAACACCAGTGACATAGCTTACAGCAACACGTATGACACCACAGTATGACAAACTGACGGACAAGTGGCCCTTTTTGTCATTAGCTGCCGACAAGCTGATTCTGACTTTTGGAGATTGCACGTGTGCAGAGAAGACCTGCTCTGCAGGACTTTCCTTCGGTAAGCATGTTGCCAGGCAGTTCTTTGAAAGCTGCTCTGAGTGGGTTTAAACTGCCAACCAGTCGTGCAACTAGCTGTGGACTGTGTAATGATTTGTGCCTGGTATCAGACTTTTAGATTTTATTATTTGTTTTAAAATAATTGTGTTGACATATCATACAATTCAATCATTCAATCATATTAAGAAGAATTATACAATTCCCACAGCAATTAGTTTCAGAACTTTTTTTTTCTCCTACTCTTGCTTTTAGCTCCCAATACCCCACAATCTCCTGTGTCATTCCTCTGGGAAATTATCAAGCCAGTTACAGCCTCTATAGATCTATGTATCCTGGATTTCATATATAGAAAAATCATATCAAGTACAAACAGTAAGAAAAACAAACAAACAGGAGCCAAACAAACCAGCAAACCAGCAGTGACTAGACAAACCAGAGAAATAGAAAAAAAAGCAGACTATATTAAAAACTGAAACATTAAAATGTGTCAAAAGAGAGTGCAAATGGTAAGGTATTACATTTTAACCTGTTATGGCTTCCATAATTTCCTTTACTATGAATTCTGTCTGATAACAAGACTTCACATTCCTCGACTTTTGAAAAGCTCATCCAGTATCATTAATAAGCAGCAAAATTTGGGAACGACTGCAATAAGGCTATTCAAGTGAAGTGTCTGCCATTCAATGGACATGTAGTCCATGTTACCTATTGGTATTGCCACCACTCAGGCATCATGAAATCTGTGTCTTGCAACCCTGGGCGCCCATAAACACTCCTGGTAAACCCTGATGTCACCGGACATATACTGAGGTATGTGACCTGAAGGGCCATTGCCATAGGGTTGATTTCAACTCATAGAAACCCCAAAGAATACAGAAGAACTGTCTGTACCTTTTTGTTTCTGAGGCTCTGAATTTTGTAGAAAGGGAAAGCCTCATTTTTCTTCTGAGGAGTGGTTGGTAGAATCAAATTACTGACCTTGCTTTACACACCAAGCTGACAAGGCTCCATTTATCTGGATTTAATAAGCTATTTAGGTGACTCTACTGTGGAGCTAAGGTGGAGAATCAAATTGCTGTGTTACTAATTCAATGATATATAAATTAGGAATTTTCCCTCATTGTGTCCATAATCTTGTAAGAAACAAGCAAAATGAACTATAACAACAAAAGACAGGAGGGAGGAGCTGGGAGGGAGGGGGAAAAAAAGAGGACCTGATGCAGAGTGCTTAAGTGGAGAGCAAATGCTTTGAGAGTGATTAGGGCAAAGAATGTACGGATGTGCTTTATACAATTGATGTATGTATATGTGTGGGTTGTGATAAGAGTTGTATGAGCCCCTAATAAAATGTTTTTAAAAAGTGGGGGAGAAAGAAGTAAGAAGAACCCCAAACACAATAAACTATAAAAGAAAAACACCCCCCAAAAAAGACATTTGATGTACTTACTATGTGTAAGGTCCATGCTAAATACTTAATAGAAATCCTGTGTTCCTTCATGATCATTTCAAAAGATGGATATTATTATTATTGATAAAAATGTTATCTTCTCCATTACTCTCTAGGAGGCCCCACAGTGCTTTGTTTTATGACAGAAGAATTTTGGGATTGCAAGAGTGGGCACAAAATCACAGAGCAAAGTTCTTTGAAAAATTAATGCTAGGACATTTAAAATGTCTAAGGACAGCAGCTCTGGTAGAGTAGTGGTAAAGTATTTGATTGATAATCCAAAGGCAGTAGTATGGACCAACCAGGGAAGAGAGATCTGATTTAAAGTATTTGATTGGTGATCGAAAGGCAGTAGTATGGACCAACCAGGAAGAGAGACCTGGTTTAAAGTATTTGATTGGTAACTGGAAGGCAATAGTATGGACCAACCAGGAAAGGGAGACCTGGTGACAAGTGTCTGTAACCATGGCATCTTAGACAACTCTGAGGCACTTGTACTTTGTTACATGTGGCCACTGTGAGTTAACATTAACTCCATGGAAGACAGCAAAAGTCTGAAATCAGAATCACGAACTTAAATCCAGGAGAGATGGGAGGGGGGAAAGGAAAAGGTTTCATTAGGAAAGGGGATCCAGGATAATGTACATGTGCTGTTTGCTCTGTAATTGTTAGGTAGTTTCTACCCTTAGCAACTTTGTGCACAAAAGAACTCAATATGGCCGGGTCCTGCGCCATCTGCACAATTGTTCAAATAGTTGAGCCCATTGTTGTGGCCGCTTTGGTAATGCTTCTCATTGAGGACCGTCCTCCTTTTCTCTGCCCCTCCATGATGACCTTCTTCAGGGACTGGTCTTCCTTGACAATGTGTCCAGGATAAGAGAGATGAACTTTCGCAGTCCTTGCCTCTTAGGAGCTGTGCATCTTCCAAGACAGATTTGTTTGTCCTTCTGGCAGTCCATGGTTCTTTCAGTGTTCTTGGCCAGCACCACAATCCAAATGCAACAATTCTTCTTTGGTTTTCTTTATAGAATGTCCAACTTTCACATGTCTGTGAGGAAATGGAAAATCCCATGGCTTGGGTCAGGTCACCTTCATCCTTAAAGTACTTGCTTTTCAAAACTTTAAATAGATTTGCGCAGCAGATTTACCCAATGAAATGCACCATCTTTTGATCTCTTGACTGCTGCTTCCATGAGAATTGATTGTGGATCCAAGCAAGACAAAATCCTCTACCACTTCAATATTTTCTCCATCCATCATGGCATTACACAGTAGTCTAGTTGGGTTTTTTTGAGTTTGAGTTGTAATCCAAACTGAAGGCTGCACTCTTGACCTTCATCAGAACAAGCGCCTGAGTTTTTTTGTTTTTGTTTTCACTTTCAGTAAGTAAGCCATCTGTATGTCTCAGGTTGTTAATAGCCTTCTTCTAGTCCTGATGCAACATTCCTCTTCAGGTAATTCAGGTTCTCTGATGATTTGCTAAGCATACCAATCAAAAGGGGTACAGCCCTGTTACACACCTTTCCTGATTTTAAATGATGGAATATTCCCTTGTTCTTTTCCCACAACTGCCTCTGGAATCAATCAATCTATCTATCTATCTATCTATCTATCTATCTATCTATCTATCTATCTATCTATCTATCTATCTATCTATTCAGATAAAATAGGTGTTCTCAGTGCCTTTGATCCAGTTAAAACTAATAGCAACACTGTCTACAACAGATGAAAACACCCAGTTCATTCACCATCCTCCCACTTGTTCTTATTTTGAATCCGTTGTTGCAGCCAGTGTGTGACTCTTTCTTTTGCAAGGTGTTCCTCCTTTTCACTGTCCCTCTACATTCCCGATGATGGTACCTTTCTCCAGGGCTTGGTCTTTCCTGATAACATATCCAAAGCACAGGACAAGAAGTCTCACCTCCTTGTTTGTAAGGACCATTCTGGATGTACTTCTTCCTTGATGGATTTGTTTGTTCTTCCGGCAGTCTACGGTACTTTCAATATTCTTTACTAGCACCACAATTCAAGAGCATTGAATCTGCCTTCCTTATTAAATGCCCACTTCCTTTCACATGAGATGGTTTACAATAGCCTGGCTTGGTCAGGTGCACCTACATCCTTAAAGTGACATCTTTGCTTGTTGACACTTTAAAGAGCTCTTGGGCAGCAGATTGACTCAGTGCAATGCATTGTCTTTTGATGTCTTGACTGCAGCTTCTGTGAGCATTGGTTGTGAATCCAAGTGAGACGGAATCCTTGAAAATTTCATTCTTTTCTCTGTTTATCATGATTTTATCGATTGGTCAAGTTGTGAGGATTTTGGTTTTCTATCCATTGAGTTGTAATCCATGCTGCAAGGTGCAATTCTTGATACTCATCAGCAAGTGCCTCCCGTTCTCCCCAGTGTGTTATCTGTGCAGATTGTTAATAAACCTTCCTCCAATCCCGATGCAGCATTCTTCTTAATATAATCCAATGTCTCTGTTCATTTGCCTACAGATTGAATAAGTATGATGACAGGGTACAACCCTGATGCCCACCCTTTTTAATTTTAAACCATGCAGTATTCCCTTATTCTGTTAGTACAATTGCCTCTTGTGCCATGAATAGATTTCACATGAACACAAAGAAATGTTCTGAAATTCCCATTCACAATGTTATTCACAGTCAAATGCCTTTGCATTAGTCAATACAACACAAGTAAACATCTTTCTGGTATTCTCTACTTTCAGCCAAGATTCATCTGATATCAGCAATGATATCACTTCTAAGTCTTCTTCTGAATCTGGTCTGCATTTCTGGCCACTCCCTGTCATTACTGCTACAACCATTGTTGGATAACCTTCAGGAACATTTTGCTTGTATGTGATATTGATTAATTATTCTATCATTCAAGTGTTCTGTTAGATAGCTTTTCTTTGGAATAGGTACAAACACGAATCTCTTATAGTCAACGGACCCAGTAGCTTGTCTTCCAAACTTGTTGGCATAGACAAGTGAGTGCTTCCAGTGTTTAGTCAGCTTGTTGAAACATTTTCAGTTGGAATTCTGTCAATTTCTGGAGCTTTGATTTTGATTTATGCCTTGGAAGAAGCTTGGAATTATTTCTTCAGTAACACTGTCAGAAAAGACATTGTAATAGACAGTACCAGAGATGAGCCCCTTAGTTGGAAGGCACTCAAGACAAAACTGAGTATGAACTACCTTAATTTGTTGCAAGAATCAAATTAAAAGAAACCACAGCAAACCTCTATTAATAATTGGAATTTGGAATATACACAGTACATGAATCTAGAAAAACTAGCTTTGAAACATGAAAAGGGACAAATAAAGATGTGTATGCTAAGCATTAATGAGCTACAATGGACTGCTATTGGCTATTTTCAATCATAAAATCATATGACACACTCTCCTGAGAATTGCAGATTCAAACGGTTTGGCATTGCATCCATCACCCAAACGATATTCAAGATCCATCTTCTGTTTTAGCAGCTGGCAAATTAGAACTGCTGACCTTCTGGTTAACAACTGAGTATTTAACCCACTGGTGCTCCTGTTCCCAAATAAGCCCCAGGCTAACTGGCTAGGACTGGTATTCACCTTCCCTTTCAGAGTACAGAGAGTTTAGAAGGGGAAAATCATAGCCCACATTTTTAAGTGGAAAGCACAGTCAGGATGAATTTTTCCATTGTCAGGGATTGAAAACCACAACTGAATTTTCCATGTGGAGCAAATAAAACAAGTTTTATGTTATAGTTTCTTGACTTCAGCAGTATGATTATTTTGAGCCAGGAAATATTTGTTGTGAGGGTTGTCCTCTTGCATTTGTATTGAAGGATGTTCGGTAACATCCTTGCCCATGTAATGTCTATAATACCTCCCTGCCCAAATATGACAAAAAAAGTATTTCCAGTTATTGTCAAAATATGCACTGGGGTGGGGTAGGGATGCAGGATCATACTAATTTTAGAACCACTACCTTATTAATGGTAGTTTTCTTTCCAGTTTTTACCTCCAATTCTCCAAACAGCACAAGTGATAGAAATATAACACTCCATGAGAGGTGAATTAAAATAATGAAGTCCCATGCATTTTCAAAATTATAAGTGGGAAACTTTAGAATGAGCTCTTAAAATGTTTTAAATATGAAAAAAGATTAAAACCACCGATAAATATTCTGAAGAGATGAGAAGCAGGGTAAATAAAATACTGTGAAACTTGGAAATGATTTCCCTTTCTCAAGGATCAATGGTTACTTTAACATTACTTTTGTCTTAAGGATGAGAATAATCATCAATCCTTTTGTTATTGCCTAGAGTAATCATGGGGAAGATCTGCATTAAATCTATAAAGAGTTTCTAAACTTGATATAGGACCTGTTAACTAACCAGATGCAAAAGGAAAGCATAAAATGACCATGACTGTGTATAATTTTTCTTTATAAATTATTTTTTGAATAAGCAAAGGAAATCTATATCCACATTCTATTGTGGCTAAGCAAATGCGGTCAAGAAAGCTGATGGTGTCCTGATATTAAAAAATATATATAACATCTGGGGTCTTAAAAGCTTGTAATCAAACAAGCAGTGATTGATGAGGGAAGCAACAAAGCCCACATGGAAGAAGCGTGCCAGCCTGTGTGATCATGAGGCGTCGAAGGGAATAGGTACCAGAAATTCAAAAACAAGCAACCAAATGGATGTGAAGAAGCATGGACAAATTGGAAACCCCAAACCCACCTGCAAGACAATCAGACAGGCCCTCACAAAAGGGCTCCACGGGGCGGGCGAGGGTGGTGGTGTGCTGAGGACTTCAGGCTGTGGTATAGCACTGAAGGAACTAACTCCTTGCTGTCCTTTGGTTCTTTAATATTTCCTCCCCGTACTATTAAGGCTTGTTTCTCTTCATTAACACAATTAGACTTACACAGGTTCAGGCCTATTAGTAAGATCCATTGATGCAGGAATGCCAGCATGATGACCCTACAGAAAGAGCAACAGGGAGCAATGATGCCCTGAGGAAACAGGAAGAGGGTGGGGAGGGGAGTTGGGGGGAGAGCTGACAGCAATGAAGACTGTGTAATTCCACTTGAGGGGAGTGAATAACAGAATTTTAGGTGGAAATATCTATATACACATATAATAATAATAGAATATTAATAATAATAGTTAACAATAACAAGTGTTCCTGAAGGGAAGGGTGGGGAGGGGGCAAATGGGAGCTGACATCAAAGAGTTCAAGAAGAAAGAAATGGGCACAGACTGAGGCAGGCCCCAGTGGGCTGCGGGAGGAGATAGAGGCAGAAAAAAAAAGAAGAAGAAGAAGAAAGAAAATGTTTTGAAATTGATTGTAGTAGCAACTGTACAATTATTCTTGAACTATTTGGATTATGGAATGTTATTATATCACCCAATAAAATTATGAATGTTAAAGAAATTAAAATTTGGGAGCTATTGAGTTTTTAAAAAAATCCTCACCATCTTTATTTCTCAAAAAACTCAAAACTCACTACCATTGAGTCAATGCTGACTCATAGTGATCCACTGTGGGTTTCTGAGGCTGTAACTGTATATGAGAGTAGAAAACCCAGTCTTTCTCCTGTGGAACTGCTGGTGGTTTTGAACTGCTGACCATGTCGATTCAATTACAGTCCATTGAGTAAGCACTACACCACTCTCAGGGCTTCATAATACTAATGTGTGAATATTTGAGTTATACATAGAATCATAACACATTTATTTAGCATCTACAATTCTGCACAGGACATCACATGATGTGGCTAAGAGGAATTTATAAGGAATTGGAATTGTGGTGTTTGTGAAATTATGTATATTAAATACCTATTATTTTATTAAACACTTACTAAGTGGTAATTTCAATTATTGTCATAAGTTCATAAACGGTGTCTTCAGTTTAACAGTTTAAAGAAAAATTCCAAATAACAGTAATAAAAAATTCCCCATACTATACACATCATTCTACTCTAAAACTATCTGCCTCTATCATCTAATCATGTTCCTCATATGAGTACATAAAAGGTGTTGAAATATGGAAATAAGTTATAATACAATTTTTCCATGAATTTTTAATGTGGTCTGGTATATATGCCTGTAATGATTTAAAAAAACACAAGTAGATGGCAACTATAGTTGATTTTGTTGTTTTTATGGTAGTAGGACCATATAAAAGGCTCCTAGGGACATGATAGCTGAGCTCTTGGCAGGTAACCTAAAGGATGGTAGTTTGAATCTATCCAAGACCTCAGTAGAAGAGACGTATTTTGTAAGAATTACATCCTAGGAAACCCTATGGGGAAACCCAACTCTATCACATAGTGTTCATATAAATCATAATAAAGTCTGTAACACCTGATGACAGGTTGCATGAGCAGAAAAATATTTTATGTGGCTCTTCTAGCTAATGTCTCTAATTCCCAACAAAAGACCTTTCCCTGCATGGGTCTGGTAAGAAGGTGGGGAGATATGAATAGGATTTACCTGTGAGTGAATCCCAGGAAGTTAGTTCTCTCTGAAGCAGGAGAAAGGATCTCATTACCAGCAAGTGCAAAGATCCTCTGGACCTGAGGTCCCTTTGAAGGGAAACTCCTGGATCCAGAAGACAGCGATCCTATCAGAGGAGCAGCAACAGGAAAACCCAGAATCAGAGGATGGAACAGAGTAATGGGTTTCCCAACCCATGGAGCAAGTGAAGCTGGTTGCTTTTGTGTAGAAGGTTGGTTTGTGGGTGAAGTGCCTCAGGACCCTTAATTCAGGGGGCAGAGTTTGTTGCCTCATGGAGCTTGAGCTGAATGTCATCGCACCTATAAGAAGATATGAGTGGCATTTAGCATGTCACAGATTTCACGAACTCTTTTGGAAGTGTGACCCAGATAATTGGCTCTCTGGAGATTGGCCCCCTGCCCCTCTCTCCTTAGCGGTTGGACCAGCTTGCAGTGTGATCTAGCTGCCCTGCCTCATCACCTGGGCTGGGTTACCTGTTGGCCATGCAGTGCTCTGCTTCACCTGGCTAAGCCAATCATGGACCGCAGTGAACCAGTCTTACTTGCAACCTATATGTGAGTTGCTAGAATAGATCAATGTATCGAGTGTTTTAAAGATACAGCCCTCTGCATCTGCAGTTTCTGCACCTGTGGACTCAAACAACTTCAGACTGAAAACAGAGGGGGAAATAATTATGTGGTCCAAGCAATCCTGCAAAGGCTAAGAATGTAAAGCGCTATTTATGTGGTCCTGATTATTTAATCTTCAGATGATGTAAAGCAGTTTTCGGGATGATATCCACAGCTCAGATGAGCATCATTTTATAGAAGGGCTTGCATTTAGCACCTGTAGATCTGACATGTGAGTGGGAGTGAAAGCAGTCTCCCATGAACACCAAGGGGGCTGCCCTACATTGTTGCATTTAATACACCCGTGGAAATAGCATGTACAAGCTTACGATATAATAAGGCACAGAGAAGGTGTAAAGGTGTTTTTCATTTTTTAAAAAACATACGATATGTGAGTTATTTGTGCAAAATGCAGTATGTCATTATATGTATTACTTTAAAGGAAAATATTATTTTCAGTTTTAAAGATAAGAAAGCTAAGACTTAAGAGAACGAATCACCCCAGAATACATGGTTGGTAAGAAAGAGAACAGGTGTGTATGTAAATCTGAGCTTTTATCTTATTTATATTTTTTGGTCTACCACCCCCTTTTCAGAAATAAATTACTCAACACCTCCAGCAATTAAAAACGTATGCCCTATAGGCAGGATAAAGTGTAGGTATCTGCTTTTGCAGCTCCCTGGATTGTTTCAGTGTCCCTTTAAAGACAAAGGCCTCCTTGTGTTCAAGGCAAAAAGCTAGTGTGTCATAAAATCTGTTAACTCCTAAGCATTTCCTGCTCCCATCTTCTATGACACACCTTAATAGCATCCGGCCTGGCCTTTAAAACGTTATCAATCCCATTCCTTAATTTCTAAATTTAAAACACTACTAAGACTTTATGGGGGCACCGTCTCTTATAACAGCAGGCCTAATAAGCATGACACTGCTCAACCAACAGTACAGCCTGATGGTCTTTGGAATGCTAATCATCAAAATGCCCTAATTTTCTATTGCTATGAACTGGTATACGCCAGCTTCTCTGGGGTATAGGTCAGATATTATTAATAAAAGGCCACTCTCAGGTAAGTCTTCACGATATTTTATTAGGAATCTTCACTTCTTTTATGCACAATTAATGGTAATGTGATGTGGTAGTGTGGTCGTCTGGTGGCTTAGCCATTTGAAATCTCCAGTGGTTCCACAAGTTAAAGATGAGAATTTCTACACCCCAAAAGTTTACAGACCCCAAAACCCACGAGGCCAGTTTTACTCTGTCCTATAGGGTCACTGTGAGTGGGATTCAACTCAGTGGCACGGAGTTTGGTAAGGCCCTTGTCAAACACTTGTACCCCGCGTTGCATCTATTACTGTTCCGACTATATCACGCCCAGATAAAAAACTCAACATGGACAATATAAGGGAACGAGATATGATCATATCCCTATAAGACCAAAAATTTCTTGGTTTAACAGCTGTGCCAATCATGACCAGGAAATATAAGCCTCAATTTAGTGGATAGGCAAGCAAAGCAAATGCCAAGAGAGAAAGAAGGAAAAATGTGATATTAAAAGTTTTTTAGTTTTCTGGTTAATTGAAGAGTGGAGAGGTAAATGGCTCCGTGAACCTCGCCTTTCTAGTTCTCAGGTCTCTTGCTTTCTGATGGTCGGACCAGGGTGCAACTGCCTTAGTCAGTTCCCTGCTTCAGATTGCAAGGCTCACTTCCTGAAGGACATCCCCAAGGAGAAGCCACATGGACCTACCCCGCTGGAGCCCTGGGTGCTGGAGCAGAGGTGTGGAGACCCTTGCCATTGCTGAGATGCTTACACATTGACTGACTCGGCTTCTCTCCTGCAGTCGGCATCCTTGTGTCTATTTTGTGAGATGGAGGAGGACTTTGTGGATTTGTGTTGGACATATGGGTTAATGGACTTGTGGGCTTGCTCAGCACTGGATTGGATGTTTTCTTGATGTGCACCTAACCTTTATATAAAAGTCTCTCTTATACATGAGTTTCTGTGGATTTGTTTCCCTAAAGTACCCAGACTAACACAGTGTATTTGTTTTAGATGATAGAAACCTGTAAGAAAAAGGAAAAAACCAAACTCAGTCTATTGCAATTCATAGAGAGGCCTCATTGGAAAGGGTAGAACTGTCCCTGTGGGTTTCTGAAACATGTAGGAGTTACCTAAATGTCTACCTTCCAGATGCCCTTAACTCATTTTATGTAAGACTTATTGGTCTGCAAATATAACACTCTTTCTAAAACTTAGGTTGTACAGAGAAAGCCTCCGAGAAACAAAACTCAGTGATGGAACAGTCTTGTTTCATAGGTTTTATGAGCTTTTTGCCTTTGCCAGGACGCAGTCTTACCACGTTCTATCACTCATTTAAGTTTTCCCTCTAGAATAGGTTTCTGCCTTATCCAGGCTTTGGTATGTTTTACTGTAATACTTCTCTGCATTCATTTTTAAAAATTAAATACTATTCCATGTTTATATTAATAAATTTGTTGAATATTTTAGAAGTTTATATTTTCTATTATAAGGAAAATGCTTCAGGGAACATTCTTGTACACATATTTTGGCCTGATTGCCCCCAAAATGCTTATGTTAATTTCTTGCAGTTAGAATTACTGGGCAGCAATTGGAGCCTCATCCTATTGAGATGAGAACACACACCCAGAAACATGAAGGTGACTCAGCACATCCACATTTTCTGGGTTAACTGCTTTCCATCCGCTCACCCAGCTCTTCTCCTGGTGTCCCGCACTGGCCTACTCCCACGATGAAATCATTACCATGTCAGCATGGCAGCATCTTTGTCCTACATGTGCAGCAGGCATTCCTTTAGATGCAGGCCACCCAGACTTTGGCTTTGAAAATCCAGGGAGGAAATGTTTTAGCCTTTGTAGGCCATTGAGTTTCTCTCATAACTAGTCAACTCTGTAACATGAAAACACCCAAAGAGAGTAAGTAAGCCGATGGGCATGGTTATGTTTAATAAATCCCGATTTAAAACACAGGTGATCCATCGGCGTGGCTGACAGACTATAGTTTACTGGCCCTGGCATTTAGATAAATGTCTCAACTGTTTTACACTGATTACATTTCACATGTCACTTAGAGTAGCTTTGCCCAGTAGAAATTCTAGCCATGGCCAAGAGTAGAATATATAATTTAAAATTTCCTAGTAGTCACATTTCAAAATCTGGCAACTGAAATTAATTTAGTGTTTCTTTATAGCCAATTTTGTTTAAAATATTTGATCATGTGGTCCATACAAAAACATTATGAGTGAGATATTTTACGTATTGTATGGCATTTTCTAAATCCGTTGTATACTATACACTGACTGAAATAAACCAGTCTCACTGCCATGGAGTGTGCTAATCAAAGTGATCCAGAAGACAGAATAGAATGGCTACCTGCTTTTCAGGCCTGTCGATCTTTCTGGAGTCAGACAGCACATCATTCTCCTCCAGAGCTTCTAGTGTGCTCACACCACTCCCCTTGTGGATAGCAGTCAAGACTCCCTTACACATGGGTGAAAAATTATCACTGCCCTTCAATTCATTTTGACTCAGTGTGACCAGATATTGCATTTCTGAGGCTGTAGACCTTTATAGGAGCAGTTTGTTTCCTCCTCCTCACATGGAGTTGGAATGACAAACGCAGGGAGGGGCTAGTAGTCCCACACTGGCCTGACAGGATCTTACTGGCAGTCCATGTTAATCCAGTCTAGCCACCTTAAGAGCTCAATGGCTGCTAGCCTGGACACTGTCCTTGGAGGAAGATTGTTAACTGTGGCACTGTGGGTAGCTGGACTCCGGCAAGGCGTGGTGTTGGGAGCTGTCCTGTGTGTCCTTGGATGCTTAGTAGCTTCCCTTACTTTACCCACTAGGTTCTAGTAACCCCACCCCACCCCAGCTGGGAAGGAAAAAGTGTCTCCAGACAAAATTCCCCTTGGTTGGGGATGATTCATCTAGAATAAAAATTGTAAAACCAAGTCAATGAACCTTCTGGAACTGAGTGTACAGTGTAATGCCCTCAGCTTCAATGAATTTTGGAGGTTTAGAGTAAGAAGAGAGTTTGTAACTTTAGACAGCTTCTCAAAGATATCTCTGATTCAAAAAAGTGCATATTTATTCATAAAATGGTGGCAATGCTGTTTTTACAATTATATGCATACCACCAATTATTCACACTGCAAATGTAAACTTTTGCCTGTATCCTATCAAAACAAAATTAACATCTAAGATGGAACTGAAATCTTTAGTCTTATAAAGCTGTCCATTTGCTTTATGTACATGTTATATATAGGTATACATTGTATACATGTACACATATACAATTGGTGTGCTGGTCTTGAACATTTTCTCCTAGCACTATATAGTACAATAATCACAGAGGACATTCTGTTCACAATATAGCAGCAAGGGTTGCATGTAACCTCCGTGCACCTGGGGAATCGTTACTGTTGAACTCGCAAGCTGGTCAAATGGAGAGATAATGAGACTGGGAGCCACAGACCTTAGGAGCCTCCAAATAGCTGCATGATCTCAGCCCGAATAAAACTGGCCTTCATGCTGCATAGATTGCTCTGAGATGAAACTGAGAAAGAGAATACCAAGATTATTTTCTACTTAAGGCACATTCTGCAAAACTCTTAAAAACCCTGCAAATAGACTAGGGAAGTTAGACTATGATGACAAGGATAATAAAAGTAAACTATAATTACTTTTTCTATATCTTCTAGAGTGTTCAAAATATTAGACAGAACTGATAAAAGTCTGAGACTGGAATCCCTCTCTAGTTGATGTCAGGGCCCAAAAGAACGGTGTTCAACTCTCTGCTTCCACCTGAAGTGGCACAGCCCACTGCAGACTTGTGGAGCAGGAGGGAGGGAGGAGGAGGGGAGGAGGAAGAAATACAAATGCTGTTTCATGCAGCGAAATGTATGTGCTTGGAATCTGAATCAACTGAGGGGTGTGTGGGAGGTGTTACTTAGAGACTGACTAGCTACCTGAATTGAAATATTTCCGCAGTTATAACACGTTTTGTGGCCAGCTCTCTCTCTTGTTTAGTTGCATAGAAGTCCTCCCCTCCTTGTACCCCCTGACAGAGGAAGCTGAGCTGTTATTTGGCTCTTCTTTCATGTTCAGGAAGGTCTTATATTTTAAATGCTGTCATATCATTTTAATATTTCAGTGCAATTATATCATCCCTTAATGAGTATATGTTTTACTGATATGCTGACATAAGTGCTGAGAAATGGTGCTTCTCATATGTTTTCTCAAAAAGTTTAACATAGAAAGAAAACCCCATGAGGTAGTAAGACCACTCAAAGGTACATACTCAAAAGATTTGAAACAAGTATGCAAACAAATACTTGCATAACAATGTTCATTGCAACATTATTCACAATAGCTGAGAAATGGACACACCCAAGTGTAGCTAACAGATGAGTGGATAAACAAGAAGCTGTATTATTTATACAGTGGAGTATTTTCTAGCCAAAAAGAAAAATGAAGTTCTGGTACATGCTATGATATATGAGCCCTGAAAATATCATGCTGAAAGAAATACACAAAATTAAAAGATCATGATTTGACCTTACCCATATCATCTTTCTCTTAGTATACATGGTGCTATCTTTTTAGAAAATATTTGCCATCGTAATAATTTTCAGGTATATAATTCAGTGACATCAATGACGCTCATCATGGCAGAAAATCACCATGATTCATTTCCAAATGTTTTCCTCGCCATAAACAGACACTCAGTCCCCCTTAAGCAGCAGTTTTCTATTCCCTTCTCTCCTGGTGAGTACTAATAGACTCATCTGAATATATTTGCCTTTTCTAGATGTTTCATCTATGTGGGATCAGACACTATGTGCCACGATGCAATTGGTATTGGTGTGCAAGTATCTGAGTCCCTGTTTTATAATCTTTTTGGTGTAATCTCGTGCCAAGGAGGAGATTGCTAGGGCCTGTCAGAAACCTCCAGGGCGGCTCTCCGTGAGCTTGTAGGGGCCTTGTGAGGAGAAATGGACTCAATGGCAGTGAGTGGGGAGCTTGGGTTTAGGAGTGTGGTGTGTCCAAATGTGGAAGAACTGCCTTGCTCTTTTCCATAGCAGTTGCACTGCTTTGCATCCCTCCCTGCCATGCACAAGGAGTCCCATTGTCCCCGCATCTCTTTTCTGTATGTCTGGAATTAGTTAATCTGGTGGTAATGAAGTGGTCCGAACAAAACATTTTAAAGAACATTAAGTACTCATCTTTTGAATAGCATCATTTTATTTCATTTTGTGTCTAAATTATTAGCAGGAAAATATACTGCAGTTTTGAAAACATTAATATCTAATCCAAATTTTGCTAAGCCTTGGCATTTAAAAAATAGTTTAATAGAGGAGTCTTTGCCGTTTCTTGATATCTGAATGTCTTGTGCATCCCTTAGATTCAAAGGAAAACCAAGGCATGGCTACTTGTTGATAGGAAGACACTAGAAGAAGCTGGGTAAATCACTGGGTAAATCAGCAAACAGGGCCTAGTGACATCCTGAGGAGGTTGAGGTAGAGACATTGAAAATTCCATAGCAGAATCCTCAACTTCTTTATGTAGATCTGGGTTCAACGCCAGTCCAAGCACCTCATACGCAGCACTTGAAGACTGAAGGTGATGTGATGCTGAATAGGCTGAAGCAGAGCTTCCTGATTAAGTTGGAGTGAGAATAAAGACATGAAACCTGTTTCCAAAAAGGAGGCAATAAGAACCCCTGTGGGTCAACATGTGCCAGCCAGATTGTTGCACTGTGTTTTTCTGTGATTCTGGAAGCCATATCACTGATAATTCAGACACTAGCAAGGTCGCTCAAAATGAACAGGTTTCAGCAGAGCTTCCAGACTAAGAACAGACTATGAAGTAGGACTGGGCTTTCGCTTTGGAGGAATTGGCCACTGCACACTCTATGGCTAGCATCAAAATCTTGTCAGTTACAAGACACTTCAGGAATCGAAGCAGAACACTGTCAGATAACGCGCCATAAGATGAGCCTAAGTCGGAAACACTCAAAATATGATTGAGGAAGAGCTGCTTTCTCAAAGTCGACTTGAACATATGATGTGGATGGAGTAAAGCCTGTGAAAGTGAAGCCTTTGGGACCTTCAATGACGGAAGGGACATGACTAAAAAGGAGAAGAAACAGCTGCAAAGGTTAATCAATAATTGGAACATGGAATGTTCAGGGTAAAAATGGAAAGCTGTAAAAATGAAATGGAACGCCTAGAGATCAGTACGTGAGGTGTTAGTGAGCTGAAATGGATGGAATGGCTATTGTGAATCACAAAACCATGTGGTTCAGTATGCCAGGAATGACAGACTAATGAGTAATGGTGTTGCATTCATCATCAAAACGAGACATTTCAAAGTCAACTTTGAATTACAGCACTGTCTATATTAGGATAGCATCTAACCATTTACTAGGATATCCAATTAATACAACGATCATTCTAATTTATGCACCAATCACTAAAGCTAGTGATGAAGGAAATGAATAACTCTACTAATGTTTTCAATCCGAAAATGACAAAACATGCTATCAATATGCATCAATGATGTTGGAAACTGGAAAGCAAAAATTGCAAACAAAGAAACACAGTACAGTAGAAAAAGTGTCTTGATAGAAGCAAAGCAAGAGATTATATGATAGAGTTTTGAAAGACCAGAGATTTTTTTCACAGCAAATATCTTTTTCAACAAGACAAATGACAACTATGGAATATATAGAAATCAAATTGACTACATCTGTGGGATAAGATTTTGGAGAAGCTAAATATTAATAGCTAAAATTAAGCCAGGGTCTGATTATGGAATAGACCATTAATTGCTCATGTGAAGTTTCAGGTTAAGGAGGAATAAAATTAAAACAAGTGCATAGAAAAAACATGACCTTGAGTTTTGAAAACATCTCAAGAACAGATTTGACACCTTGGCCACAAATAACATGATGAACTTTGGGAGAACAGAAAGAACCCTAAACATGAAGAAAGCAAAAGTCCATGAGAAATACAGGAGAGAAAGAAAAGATCAAGGTGGATGTCAGAGAGACCGAAACATGTGAAGGAACATGAAGTCAAATAACTGAACATAAAATTTGTAAGGGCATTTCCAGAAGACAAAAATTAAACATGTTGAAATGCGCAATGACTGGGAACTAGAAAGCCAAAAGAAAAGAACATTCTCAACATATTTTCATCTGAAAGAACTAATGAGAAAATTCAAGCTTCAAATCACAATGTTAGGAGATTGTATAGACAAAATATTGAATGATGTAAGAATCATCCAAAGAAGATGGAAAGAAAACACAGAGCCACTGGATCAGAAAGAAGTGGTGTACATTCCACCATTTCAAGAAAGAGCACATGAGTCAGAACAAATGATACTCAAGGAAGAAGTTAAAGTTGCCTTGAAAGCATTAGCCAAACAGAAGGCTTAAGTAATTGCTGGAATACTAATTGAAATGCTTTAACAAACCGAAGCACTGGAAGCACTCACTTGTCTAGGCCAGGAAAGTTGGAAGACAGCTACTTGGTCAACTCACTGGAAGAGGTCATTTGTGCCCATTCCTGAGAAAAGTGACTCCATAGAATGCTCAAGTGTTTTGAGAATGATAAGGGCAACATGTACAAATGTGCGTGATACAATTGGTGTATGTATGGATTGCAATTAGAGTTGTCTGAGCCCCCAATAAAATGATTTAAAAAAAGAATGCTCAAATTATAGAACATCATTAATATCACATGCAAGTAAATTTTTGTTGAAGATCCTCCAACAATGGCAGTACGTTGATGGGGAGATGCTCGAAGTTCAGGAGAGATTAAAAGAAGGGGGCATGGAACAAGAGATATCATTGTTGATGTTAGATGGCTCTTGACTAAAAGTAGAGAACAACAGAAAGATGTTACCTTATGTTTTGTTGACTCTGCCAAGGTGCTCAATTATGGGGATCCTAAGTAAGCTGATGGCTTTCGAGAGATGGGGATTTTAAAACCCTTCATTGTGCCCCTGTGGAACTTGTATGCGGATCAAGAGGCAGGTGTGTGAACAGAACAAGGGAATGTTGCATGGTTTAAAATTAGGAAAGGTTTGTATCAGGGTTGTGTCCTCTCAATAAATTTATTCAATCATTGCTAAACAAATAATAAGAGAAGCTGGTTTATAAGAAGAAGAATGGATCAGGTTCAGAAGAAAGCTTAATAGAAACTTTCAATATACAGATGACACAACTTTGGTTGCAGAATGGGAGGAGGACTTGAAGCACTTGGTGATGAAGATCAAGGATTAAAATTTTTGGCATGGATTACAACTCTATGTAAAGAAAACAAAAAAATCTTCACAACTGGACCGAGAGTTAACATTATGATCAATAGAGAAAAGTTTAAACTTATCAAGGTTTTTGTCTTGCTTGGATCCACAATTGATGCTCATGGAAGCAGCAGTAAAGAAATCAAATGATGCATCACATTGGTCAAATCTGCAGCACAAAACTACTTTCAAATGCTGAAAAGGAAGGGCTTTTAAAACTAGGGTATACCTGATCCAGGCCACCATATTTTTTTCCATTTCTTAAACAAATCACTTTATTAGGGGCACATACAACTCGTATCATAATCCATACATCATCAATTGTGTCAAGCACATTTGTACATTCATTGCCCTCATCATTCTCAAAACATTTGCTCTCCACTTAAGTCCCTAGGCCAGCATATTTTTAATGAGCTCATATGTAATGTGAAAATTGGACACAGACTAAATGAGACCAAAGAATAGATTGATTTGCACTACGGTGCTGGTGAAGAATATGAAAAATGCCACGAACGGCCAGAATAGCCAAGAAATCAGTCTTGGAAGAAGTAATGGTGAGACTTTGTCTTACATACTTTGGGCACATTGCCAGGAGAGACCAGTCCCTGGAAAAGGAATCTTGCTTGTCAAGAGGCAGCTGAAAGGAAGGAGATCCTTGAAGGACGCATTGACACGGTGGCTGTAACAACAGTTGTGGGGATGGCACAGGCCTGGCAATATGTGGTTGGTGTAACTGACTTAATGGGACGTAGTGACAACAGCATGAAGCCCAATGGCCTCATCTGGAACTGATTCCCAGGATGATCCAGGACTGGGCAAATTCAGTTTTGTTGTGTATGAGTCAGACTGTTCACATCATAAATGATCCAGAATGTGGCAAAAAAAAATCCAAAGTCCACCATTTGTAAGGTGACTGTGATTGGCAACATCCTCCGGATTACCTTCATCAACCAGTGGAATGCTTGGAACCTCTGATGCTGTGTCTAAGCTGTACTTTCCTGTGAGGACCCCTGGGGCCCGGGGTATTGGGAGGACTCCTTGAACTTGAAGGGGCAGATTTTGATGGCAGGTAATAACAGGGCATTACACACCCTTCACAGGACTTCCAATGGGTTCAGACTGTTCCCTTATCATCTCTGCAATGAAGTTAGAATCGATCTGAATTTATAAAATGTGGGTATTTGGAGAAGAATAGGAAGAATTTGGGGTCACAATCCTGGAATGAGACTCAGAAGAGGTATAGGGAACCCTTTTAGGAACCTGATGACTGAGATTAATTTATTGCTGGGACCATGGACAGCAACACACATTCCAAGTTGCATAGTCAGTAGACATCTGTGAGTCTGGTCACCACTGTTTTAGACGCTGCCTGTCGAGAGATTTCGTTGCTATTCAACTTACATGCTGTTCTTGGTCTGTAGGAGGCAGACTAGCGTCTAGTTTTCTTTTCCCATTCTGGCTAGCATTCAGGCACACATACATGTTATGAAATCAGTTCAGGCAGGTTCATTTCATCCATGCCCTGAGCTCCATGCAGGAGGCTATAATGCCCTCACAATATCTTTCGCCTCAGTTCTTTGAAAGTGCGGGTGGTTCTCTGCCCTTTTATCCAACGTGTGACTACTTTATATTTGAGGTAAACACTTTATTTAATTGATCTCTTACAATATGGCGGAAAAGCACAACCTAAATCCTTTGCTGTTCTATTGGGCTCTGAAAAGTTTTGGACTAATTTGTCTAAAAATCCGGAGACTTGAAAATAAAAGACACATGCAATCTTATTTGGACTGAAAGCTCTACCAAGTTTGGACGCTGGAGGGCACCAGTCAACAAGCTTATACACCTACTATTAGTACTCCACCCCCCGCCCCCTAATCAGACCAAAAATTCCAGATAATGTCCTGTTTCACAGATTAAATTGAACCTACTTTATCCTTCTATAATTCAGAATTTCAAAGACCAATTTCTTATATTAATTGGAAATCACAGCATTCTATGCTTATTACCTGGAATCAATATTTCCAGCTGCAATCACATTAACTAGGGAGGGTACCTTGCAAACGAAATGACAGGGGAACATTTACTCATAATCATGCAGCAAGTATAGGTTATATATGTGCATGTTCTAACTATGGAAAATGTTGAATTTGGCAACATTTAAAGAATGGCCAGATCCATCTAAATATAAGTTCATTTTAAAAAGTTTATTTTCATTTCATTTTAGAAATCTTTCCATTTTTGACACTTTAAGCCAGACATTTGAGTGGATTTTTTTCTTTCAATATTTGCATGCTAATTGTATCAATCATGTGCATTCCAGCTCCTATTCAAAACCAAAAATCCCACTGGCATCAGCATACTCGCAACGCACAAGGACCCTATAGAACCGAATAAAAACGATTCCATACAGTTTGGTGAGCAGACCACCGTATCTGTCTCCTGCAGAGCAGCTAGAGGACTTGAACTGCTAACTTCTCAGTTAGCTGCCTGTGGCAGTTGGATAATTTTATGTCAACTTGAGTTTGATGAAAGTGTAGGGATGGATTGCAACCTGCCAATCAGGTCACAACCTGACGATGCCTTCATTGGGGCGTGGCCCTCTTCTAAGGAATAAATCGGGGACCTCCTTCCTACTTTCTGGGACTGTTTGGCAGAGACGGCCCATGTGGGCCTCCAGATCCTGAGAGCCATTGGATCTGGGGCAGTTTCCACTACTATGTTGGCATTGCTAGGTTTCCACTGACTTTGGATCCACGTGCCTCTGGACCAACTAGCCTCTGGTCTTCCTTTTTCTCACTTCACCTTTCTACATCATCAGCCTGCAGCTGGATGAGTCAGAAAAAGGATCTGGCCTACATCAGACTTATAGACTTGACTGGAATTGGGCTGGGATGCGTCTTGATATAAAAGTACTTCTTTATATAAAGCTCTTTCCTGTACATATATGCGAGTGTCACTGGTTTGTTTCTTTAGACAACCCAGCCTAACACACCGTCTAACCCTTAACCCATCGTTCCAAAAACCAAACTCACTGCCCGTGAGTATATGTCAATTCATAGAGATGCTATAGGACTCAGCAAATCACCTCCTTCTGTCTCTGCAATACACTGTACAGTTCTCTTTCACCACCAACTGCTGGAACGAGCAGAGGCTACAGTGCTTGATCCAAGAAAAATACAAAGTAATGTTTTCAAGATGTACTTTTGATGAAGAAGAATCTATTCTCTTACGACTGCTTGTTATGGAAAAGTTAGCATTACCAATCCACCTTTGCAGCTCAAGGTACACAGATTTTTAAAATGTTATTTATTCAGTATTCTCACCCCATTTCTAAAATGATTTTCAGTATATTTACTTTTATCATAATTGTTTTTCTTAGTATTTCTGCCTAATAGTTACCTTGGTCATTTCTAGATTTCACTATGTACCCCAGTGAATAGTGGATTCATAAAAAGATTGAACAGTCTAAACCTTTACTCTGGGATCATTTCATTTTTATGAGTTTGATAATATTTGGGTACTAACTCGAAAAGGTGGCTGAAGACTGAAAATAGGATTTGGATATTAACTGGCAGAGGGGGCTCTGTTTGTGTGTGTGCATGCCATTTGTGAAGATTTTCCTGATAACATGGTCACTTCCATTACTGACTGTCTTCCCCTAGAGAAATTTCTTTGGGTTCAAATACAAGAATTTTATCTTCAGAGAAAACAATTCTAAACTCATATTCCTCAAAGGGATGATCTTACTTTAAATAAATTATATTAAAGTATCAGCAGAGACCCATGTACACAGAGACTCAGTAAGCATTAGTTTCTGCTCTACATTTTATGATCATTTCCTTTTCTCACTTGGAGTCCAGAGCCAGATTTTAATCAATCACAACAACTGTATTGACCAATTTAGACAACTAATTTGATTTTATCTTTCCCCTCCCAGCTTGGAATTTTCCTATATATTTTTTCCTCAGCAGATACTTTTTAATTTAATCAAATATTTAAACGTTGTTGCTAGCTTCCATTGAATAGGTTCTGGCTCCTAGCGACCCTATGCACAACCGACCAAAAGCTTGCCTAATCTGGTACTATGAGCACAATTGTTATGTTTGCTTCCATTTTTGCAGCCATTGTTTCTTGATCCCCTGTTTTCATGAAGCATGATAGAAAAATCAAGGTGACAGCCATATGGACTTCTTCTTGGTCTTTTTTTCCTACTTCATGGTGATGCCTAGTGCCTTAGGCTGGATTCTCTAAGAGAAGCAAAATCAAGGAAGTGCATTGACCTATTTAGTGTATCTGTGTATTTAAAGAGGGGTTTATATCAAAGTAATTTATATTCATAATGTTGCAGAGACTGACAAAAAACAAGTAAGAAGTTTCATAGTTCCCACACGTATTGGAAACAGGTCACACCTCCAAGAAATCTTCCTTTCAATGGATAGAATATGTATAACAGATCTTATCATGCAAATGATTAGATTGTATTAGAACTCAACGTAGGGGATTACTACATCTTAACTGCCAAACTACCAAAAAATTTCTGGTGCAGGCAACCTGACACAAAACCTTCACATCTGGTGGTCCTTTGCTGCTTAGAGATCCATCCACTGGCATCTCCACACGATCCGCTCACCCCCGTGTGTCTCCATATCAGCACTCCCCTTTATAGGACACTATTCAGAATGCATAAAGCTTAAGATCCACCCTAACATGGCAGTGCCTCAGGAACATCATAAAACATGCTATGTTACCAGCTACCCAGGAGTGAGCGTTTCAGCTTATCTTTTTTCCTACCCCCTTTTAGGGGGAATTCCTATGCATGGATCAAGAGGCAGTTGTGAAAAAAGTGAAGAAAGATGTGCATGAGGGCTGTATCTTCTCTCCGGACTTATTCCCTCTTAGGCTGTGTAAGTGATCAGAGAATGCAGGGTATAAGAAGCTTATTAACAACCTGTGATATGCAGATGATGCAACTTTGCTTGCTACAAGTGAGGAGGACTTGACGCACTCGCTGATAAAGATCATAAGGAGAAGCCTTCTGTATGTGTTACAACTCAAAGCAGCAGTCAAGAGATAAAATGACCCGTTGCATTGGGGAAATCTGCACTCAAGCCCTCTTTAAAGTGTCGAACAGCAAGGATGTAACGTTGAGGAGTAAGGAGCGTCTGACCCCAGCCACGGTGTTTTCGATCAGCTCACATGGAAGTAAAAGTTGGACATTGAATAAGGAAGACCAAAGAAGAACTGATGCATTTGAATTATGGTGTTGGGGAAGGACCTTGAAAGTGTCATGGTCTGCCAAAAGGACTAATAGGGCTGCTGTACAGGAAACACAGCCAGAATGCTCATTACAAGCTAGGGTGATGAGAAAAACAAGCAAGCAAACAAACAAAATACAAATAGGTTTATAATCAGCTATTTAAAATGTTGTAACTAATGTTTTCTTTCAATGTAAAAAGATTTTGCAAAATAATTTTGTTTTTAATGTTTATATAATTTAAGAAATATTACATTAAAGCAATTTGACTATAGGCAATTCCTGGGTTATGAGCATCCTGACAAACAACTTAAATAACTAAACTTGCCCTTCAGTACTATGTAAATTTGTCTTCACTTTGATATTTTTTGTCCAGGATTTTTATTGGAGGGTCAGTAGCATAGGTATAGAGCAACTGCTTCACCTTAGCTTCACTGTCTACAGCTCTTCCAGAGGTCAAATTGACATCATGTGTACCAAGCCCTTCCCCATAAATCCCACTGTTAGCAGCCCATCCACCATAGCCCCAGCTATACAGATATACCCTCATGAGGCAGGATTACTTCAAGAGTTTAGATGTAATCTTCCTGGAACCTATCAAGTCCGTTCTTTGGAATGTGTGGGGTTTGAACACCCCAAACGGGAATGCACTGACCGTGAATCCACTGCTACTTACAGTGAGCCTAGAGAGGGTCATGAGGCTGAAAAACGTTATGGGAGCAGAGAGCCTCATCTTTCTCCTGAGGTTGACTGGTGGGTCTGAGCCACTCATACTGAGGTTAGCAGTTCAAAGCTTACCCAACAGAGCCACCAGGGTGGCTTTCGAACACCCCCATGATGCCAAATTAACCCCAGAATGCCCACGAATGGTGGCCCACAGCTACTAGATACTTACTATTTCAATACCTGCCCAGCTTTGTTATGGAATGTATTAATCTGGCAGGCATGGCTCTGCTGCTGTGAATGAATATTATTGGAAGATTGCACTATCAATAACCATTATTATCTGTGTAAATAGTGTCCAGTCATTTAAAAGTTTAATCTGTACAAGGCAACAGTTCTTGTATTATGGTTCATATCTGGCCTATACTTATACAATTTCCTTAGCTCAACAATGTTTTGAATCTTATACTATTGGCTAAATTAATGTCATGATCATTGCATAGCAATTATGCATTGGGCTGCTAACTTCAAGATCAGCAGCTTGAAACCACCAGCCAGTTCCCTAGGGGAAGAATGAGACTTTCTATACTCCCATGAAGATTGTCAGGCTCAAAGACTTACAGGGGCTGTTCTATCCTGGCATATAAGGTCACTGTAAGCAACATTGACTTGATGGTAGTGGAAATGATGACAGAAGAAATATAATATACTCTAATATAAAAAGTAAATGATATCTCTAATGTGAACCAGAGACCCATAAAAACCATACATGAAGAGATTGTGAGATTACACTTAATTCTAGCCTCATTCTAAGAACAATTAGTTTTATGATGTGACGCTGCTTGATGCTCAACTTCATGAAGACATTACTAAAGATATGGGGGCTACAGCAACGTGTGGTGAAAAAACCAACTAGATGGTGCCTGACTCTCAGAAAGCAGAGCATCTGGGGTCTTAAAGGCTTGTTTTCAAACCAGCAGACATCTAAGTGAGGTGTCAAGTACGTCTACATGGAAGAAGCACACCAGTCTGTGTGATCCAAGGATTGTTGATAGAATTCAAATCCAAAGGGAGGGAATGACATCAGAGCTTAAAGTGTGAACACTTGCTTCGTCCATTTTCAGGGTCCACACAAGGATTTAGCCTCTGGTGACTCCCCTCTGATCATAGTTGAGGGATGTGAACAGAGCTCTGTTCACAGACAGAAAGCATTGTAAAGTCAACTATGGCAGGTGTAGTTAGAACAAAATGTAATATCTTATCATTTGGTCTTCCTTTAGATCCATTTTAAAGCTGTTTCCATTTTCTTTTAATGAAGGGGGAATATACTTGGATTGAGCTCATGGGAAATCCCCTCTGGTCATGACCAGGGATGTGAGTAACCTGGCTAGCATGCAGGATACACTGGAAAGCGGATTGTTACAGAAGCAGTTAGGTTAAAATTTAGCACACTCTCATTTGATGTTCCTTATGTTCCATTTAAGTTTGTTCTGCTTTTTTATTGAGATTTTTATGTTTTATTCTTCTTCTTAGTTTTCGTGTTGTTAGTTTGTTTTTAATGACTTTCTGTATATGAAATCCAAGATAGGCACAGAGACCGGAATTGGATGTATCATCTCCTGGGGGTATGACAGGGACGGTTTGGGGGTATTGCGGGGCTAATAATGATGACTACAAGGTTGAAGAAAATGTTCCAAAACGGACTGGGGTGATGACTGTACAACTCTTTTTGATGTGATTGAATTGTTGAACTGTATGATAGGTGAATTGTGTGCCAATAAAGCTGTTGGAGGTAGAGAGAAGGCGGGGAAGAAAGTCTTCTTCATCATCACTTGCTTCTTTTGCAGATTTTAAATGACTGACAAAGCACCAGAGTCAGAGGTCTTCACCTTTTAGGCTGCTGAAAGCAAGCCATTGTTGAAATCCTACTTTTGACACCAAGAAATATTAAAAAGCAAACTGAAGCTCTTAAAATTTCAGCAAAGGGCTTTATTGAAAGAATAGAATGACCTATATCAGGAAGCATTTCATGATTCTCAAAGTGGCTGAAGAATTTTTCAGAGTTTTAATTACATTAAATCCAAATGTTATTAAGGAAAATAATCCATTTTTTGAAATTACAAATCATACTTTAAGAGGCATCAGACAATTTGATGTCCCTAAATGTTGTTGATCATAAAGTTAGAGTCATTAAACAGTTTATTCTATGGATAGCGCGAGGGCCAGCCTGAGCAAATGCTCTTCCTGAGAACATAGTGTGAGCGGGAGTTCAAAGGGAGCTCACAATCTCTCGGAAGTATTCTGCCTAGCTGATTTTTTTAAGGTAGCTTAGAGTAAGCAATAAAGGGCAAAAATGGTACCCAGCCTTTAGTTTTGGCAAGAATGTTTCCTTATACCAAGCATCTAGAGTTTTTTCAAATCTTATTCACATTTTTTTAAAAATGGCCCATTTCTACTCAGGTATATATACTGAAATATTTATGAATGGTGATGTTTTGAAGTGTCAACAGAGAAAATCTCATACTCTGTTAGCAGTGAAAGAAAGGGAGTTTTATTAAGGAATAATAATAGCACAAAGTAGAAATAGGGAGAAAGACAAGGTTTTCTACACCTGTAAAGCATTACAGTCTCAGAAACACACAGGGCCAGTTCTACTCTGACCTATAAGGTTACTATGGGACAATTGAATTGGTGGCGGCGAGGAAGCCTGAGTGAGGTACAAATGCAAAGCACTCCACAATTCAAATCGAGAGAACAGTCTTTAAGCATAAAGAACAAACAAATGTTGGGCATATCAATGATTATATAAAAGAACCGTTTCAATGTGAAGATCTTTGAAATGTAAAGGTCAGTGTAATGACTTAATTATTTCTTCCCAAAATATGTGGGTGGTTTAAAGAATTTATTGGCGAATCTAAGTCAGAGACTGAAAATATTCCATGAACTTTTCAAAGCTCCCTTGTAAGTGTCAATTTTGCTTGGCCGCGATTCTCAGTGGCTTGACACTTATGTAACGATGTAATCATTCTTCATGATGTGATCAGCCATGGTCAACCAATCAATCATGTATAAGGAAAGTCAGTCCTGATCTGATCTAAGGTGAGCTTCCCTGGGAAGTGGCCTGCATCACTTTTTTTTTTTAATCTCCCAAGAGATAAAAGGAAAACCAGCAGAGATAGTGGAATAGTTTTCATTCCAAGATAGAAGGACTTAGAGTGGTGTGTCCTTTGGATCTGTGTCCTCTGTGATCCCGTACCCAGGGAAAAATTGATGACAAGGACCTTCTGTAGAGCTGACAATGAGAGAAAGATTTCCCTCGACCTGGCACTCTGAATTAAGATTTTTAGCCTCCTGCACTCTGAAAGGATTTATGTCTGTTTGTTAGAGCCATTCTGCTGTGGCATTTCTGGCACGAGATAACTAAGGGAGCCCCTTGGTTTGGAAAGAAGGAGTATGATTGCCACTGAGTTATGAATGTTAGCCAATTGGCTTTTACTGTAAAATAAAGTTGTAGTTGGTTGTCATATTTGTAGTCAGTTGTAGGTGAGAGCAAATGATTTTCAGGTTATTCCTAAAAGTTAACCAGACTAACCAGTTTGCTTTGTTATGAACACATTCTTCCTGAAAACAATCTTCTATATCTGTTTAAATAGTTTACATACTGACCTTTTGTTACCTAGGAATATTTCTTGGGCCCTCAATTTTAGTCTGACATAAGCACCCCCTGTTACCACCAATTTTTCCTGTTTACATGAGGTAGAAATGGATCAGATTATGGCTGAAAGGAGATTGACTATGAGTTGTTAATTGCTGAAATAGGATGACTGATTATTATACTTAACTATTTTTAAATATGTTTAAATAATTATTTCTTATAATAAAGAGTTCTAAAGAAAGAACATTTTTTGAAATCAATATAGGGCTGATTCTAGCTAAAGACCCTGTCTCAAAATTTTAACTGTGCTATCTCAATTTCACTAAATGTAAAATAGAGATAAAAATTCTACTTTGCAGGATTAATGAGAAAATGATCAGAGCTAATACATATGTAGAAATTAATGAATTCCTTTCATGCACTTTAGCTTTAGATTATTGTTAGATAGTGCTGTTGTGGATGCTACAATAGCTGTTGCTATTTTACCCCTCTGTATTTGTGGGTATTTGCTGATGAGAGGGGAAGGGATGGGTGAGTGACAATAGGCTGCTCTACTGGTATTGGGGCTAGGCAAGCAGAATGAACAGAAGAAGCCATTGGGGGAGATGGGATTTGCAGAATCCTCAGAAACGCTTAGGTTTCAATGGCTATTCTTAACTGAAATTTGATAGACCTTTTAATGTTGTAATGTGTGGACTTGCTAGCTAACTGGATAATGAAGCTTTCTAATGAGAAACATCATCTTAGAATATGGAAATCAGGGGATAAGCGTTACAAACAAAAACTCAAATTAGGCTTTACAGATATTACTGATAATAAGTTTCTGTCACTGATTAGAGGTGTTCTTTGAGAGTAAAAATGGCATACTATAGACTTAAGAGGGCAAACAACATCTAAAGAATTGACATTGTAAAGTCCTTATTGCAGCTCACCATTTCAGGAGGCAACGTACCACAATGATTTGGAGCAGTCCTGTCCCTGTAAGAGTCTTTGCGTGTGATACTTACATAATCTGTTGTCAACTTGCCAAGAGCTGAGTCTAGCCTGTCGGTCAGGTCGCAGCTTGATGACCTCATTTGAAGGTTCCACGGAGATAAATAGCTCACTGGAGACCAGATACATACAGACTCTCAACTTTCTCTTCCTGCTGACAAGGCACATGGAGCAACACGGATGCAGCCAGAGCCTTGGAACTGGAGGAGCCACGTGGAGATCCATACCAGCAAGCACTGAGAGGCTTCTACCACCACTAGATCCGCAAGATGTTCTACCACCAACTGGTCTGAGATCTTCCTGCATTTGGCATCATTGCATGGCTGCATGAGTCTAAAGAAGAATTTATGGATTAGTATTGACATAGGTGGTAATATTGGATTTATGGACTTGATCTGGACTGGGCTGGGGTGTTTTCTTAACATACAGTTGCTCTTTTATATAAAGCTCTTTGTTACACACATATGGGTGTCTATGGATTTACTTCTCTAGTCAACCTGGACTAGCACATCATCTGAAGTAAGTAGTGTGCTTATTGACATAGTTGATTTGCATTCTGGTGCAAGATCCTTATATTCCCAAATTGTTAGACTAGGTAACAGTCTATTGCTTACAATGTTGAGTTTACTAACTTACAGCACTGGTTCCTAACTGGGGTGAATTTTTTCCCATTCTCCATCCCACACCCCACCCCAGTCTCCCCACCCTCTCCCAATAAGGAACATTATTATGTCTGGAGACATTGCCAGTTGTCAAAAATGACAGTGAAGTTCCACTGGCATCTTGTGGTCAGCGAACAGGGATACTGTTATACATCTTACAGTACACAGGGCAGCCCCAGAAAATCAATGATCTAACTCCTAAGGACAGTTGAGAAACTCTATTTTACAGCATAAATTTAGAGTCAGCTATAGTAATCAAAGCCCAGTTCTGTCATCTATGAGCATAATTTTGAATGAGATGATTTACCTTTCTCTTTTAAAAAAATATTTATTTTTAAATTTTCTTTTTTATCATTTTATTAGGAGTTCAAACAACTCTTATCACTATCTATACATACATCAATTGTGTCAAGCACATTTGTACATATGTTACCATCATCCTTCTCAAAACATCTGCTTTCTGCTTGAGCCCTTGGTATCAGCTCATTTGTTTCCCCTCCCTCATCATTTTCCTCTCCCCACTGAACCCTTGATAATTTACAAATTATTATTTTGTCATATCTTATATCATCTGATGTCACCCATCACCCACTTCTCTGCTGTCCCCTGGGAGGAGGTTATATGTAGACCATGTAATCTGTTCCCCCTTTCTCCCTCACCTTTTCTCCACCCTCCCAATATTGCCACTCTCACCACTGGTCCTGAGGGGTCATCTGTCCTGGATTCCCTGTGTTTCCAGTTCCCATCTGTGCCAGTGTACATCCTCTGGTCCTTCTGGATATGTAAGGTAGAATTGGGATCATGATAGTGTGTGTGGGGGGGAAGCATTCAAGAACTAGAGGAAAATTATATATTTCATCTTTGCTACGCTGTACCCTGACTGGCTCCTCTCCTCCCTGCAGCCCTTCTGCAAGGGAATGTCTGATTTCCCACAGATAGGTCCTTGGTCCCCACTCCGCACTCCCCATCATTCACAATGCTATGATTTTTTTTTTTTGGTCTTTTATGCTTGGTGCCTGATCCCTCTTGCGCCTTGTGATCTCACAGGCTGGTGTGCTTCTTCCATGTGGGCTTTGTTGTTTCTTAGCTAGATGGCTTCCTGTTTCTCTTCAAGCCTTTAAGACCCCAGACACTATATCATTTGATAGCCGGGCACCATCAGCTTTCTTCACAATTTACCGTTCTCTATGCACCACTTTGCTCTACTGCAAAGGGCCCAGCTTTCAGGGAGATTGCACAAATTAAATGAGCAAATGCAGATAAGAATGTTTAACAAAGTCTCAGAGAAAGGGAAGTGCTAAATGGATAGCAAGTGTTCCTACTTTACTGTTCAGGTCTACCTCTTGTTGCAGTAACTTATAACCAACTGGTAATATTCAGGTTGACTTTGACTCATGACCACCCCTTATGTTTAATGATGCAATCATCTTTCATATTATGATTAACCAATCAGTTATAAGGAAATTCAGTCCTGATCTGATGTAAGTTGAGTTGAACTATATGTCACAGAGTTTTCAATGGCTTATTTTCAAAGTAGATTGTCAGACCCTTTGGAATCAGCTTTACCCAATAACCTTTCAGTTAGCAGCTGGCGTTAACTGTTGTACCATCCAGGGTTTCCATGCGTCGTCTGCCTCATGGCCATGGAGTTCACCCCCACTCATAGTGAACCTAGACAGGAGATGACCACCTCATTTTCCTCCTATGTATCACCTGGTGGTTGAACTGTTGACCTTGAGGTTAGCAACCTGATGCCTAACCCATGGCTTTATATGAATTGTCCAAGCACTCACTAAATTGAAGGCCAGGAATAAATTTGGTTTCTGTTTTTGTTTATTTGAGGTGGGCGTAGAGAGTTGAAATTTTACAATGTAACTTTTTGCAAATATTTTTGAGTTCCTAGGATGTAAACATACTTTACCTACTGCTGAAGATGAGTGGAAAACAAGACAAAACCCTGGGTTTGACTCCTTGAAAGACAATCTTTATTGTTGAAAGAGTCCTTCCATAAAAAGACCTAGAACAGACTTCAACCTAGTGCTCCAAGATGTGAATGCAACATGCCGGTGTGGAGTAGTCAACCAGTGCAGAGGTCTGAGGGGCTGCTCCAATCCTAACTACTACATGGACACCTGCCCCTTCCCCCCTCAAAAAATATTTCAAAGGACGGCATTGAATCTGCAGTTCCGGAAGAGGGACATACCTGATCAGAGCACATGGGAGCAGATGAAGGGGAAGGAGGAGAGAGTGGAGCACATCCTGGCACACCAGGCCTTGAGTACAATGTTCCTGATTAGAGCAGCCAGTCCACAGAGAGGACCACATGGCCACCTCCACTATGAGACACGATGCCCCTCACTGACCCATAGCCCTACAGGGGACAACACCAGAGACACAGTGTGGGAATTGCACCTGATCTGATCCTGCCACACCGAGATAAGACACTAAGGGAGTGCAACAGAAGAGCAAGGGAATGGAGCGGCGAGGTCCCCATTGAATGGTGAAGGTGGACATTGGGGCCAGGGCAAGGTGCCCCAACAGACTGGACTGGAAAATACTCCTAAAGGCTAACAAACATCCCTTGAACTAACTACAAGCTTTTCTTTCCTGTCGTGTTTTGGGGTTTTCTTGTCATTGGTTGTTGTTGTGTTGTTTTATATTGTTGCTTGGTTTTGCTCTGTCTTGTTTTTGTGCATGTTAGTGTCTCCGCAGGTCTGTCTAAATAAGATAGGCTGGATGAACAGTTGGAGAAGAAAACAACAGGACCGACAGTTCCAGGAGGACATGGGAGAGGGGGAGGTGGGGGGAAAAGTAGTGGTGTTAATAAACCCAGGGACAAGGGAACAACAAGTGATCCAAATTGGTGGTGAGGAGTGTGCAGGAGGCCTGGTAGGGCGTGATCAAGGATAATGTTACCAAGAGAAATTACTGAAACCCATATGAAGACTGAGCATGATAATGGGACAAGAGGAAAGTCAAAGGAAATAGAAGAAAGAGCTAGGAGGCAAAGGGCATTTAAGAGGTCTAAATATAGGCATGTACATATGCAAATATATTTATATATGAGGATGGGGGAAATAGATCTATGTGCATATATTTATAGGTTTAGTATAAAGGTAGTAGAAGGGCATTGGGCCTCCACTCCAGTACTCCCTCAATGCAACAATATTTTCTTCCATTAAATTGGCATGCTATGATGCTCACCTTCCCAACACAACTGCTGAAAATAAAGTGGGTGAATAAGCAAATGTTTTGAAGAAAGCTGATGGTGCCCGGCTATCAAAAATATAGCATCTTGGGGTCTTCAAGGCTTGAATGTAAAAAAAAACGGCCATCTAGCTCAGAAGCAACAAAGCCCACATGGAAGAAGCACAGCAGCCTGTGTGATCATGAGGTGTTGAAGGGTTCAGGTATCAGGCATCATCAGAACAAAAAATCATATCATAGTGAATGAGGTGGGGCGTGTGGAGTGGAGACCCAAAGCCCCTTTGTAGATCATTGGACATCCCCTTACAGAAGGGTCTCGGGGAGGAGACGAACCAGTCAGGGCATGATGTAGCAGTGATGAAACACACAACTTTCCTCTATTTCCTAAATGCTTCCTCCTCCCCCACTATCATGATCCCAATTCTACCTTACAAATCTTGCTAGACCAGGCAACATATACTGGTACAGATAGAACTGGAAACACAGGGACTCCAGGGTGGATGATCCCTTCAGTATCAGTGGTATGAGTGGTGATACTGGGAGGGTAGAGGAAAAGTGGGTTGGAAAGAGGGAACAGATTACAGGGATCTATGTGACCTCCTCCCTGGGGGACGGACAATAGAAAAGTGGATGAAGGGAGACATCAGACAGTGCAAGATATGACAAAATAATAATTTGTAAATTATCAAGGGTTCATGAGGGAGTGGGGAGTGGGGAGGGAGGGGGAAAATGAGGAGCTGGTGCCAGGGGCTTAAGTGGAGAGCAAATGTTTTGAGAATGATGAGGGCAATGAATGTACAAATGTGCTTTACACAATTGATGTATGCATGGATTGCGATAAGAGTTGTATGAGCCCCTAATAACATGATAAAAAAAGACCTAGAACATTGGTTTTAAATGTTCTCTTTCATTCGTTTGAACTAAATGTGGTGCACACCAGGAACTTAGTGGTTTACAAGTTGGGACTTTTCTTGTATCTTTTGCTTTTGTTACAGGTTACTTAATAATTCTGTCACATACAACATGAAGGATTCTTGACTATCCTGAGCTTTTAATCTATGATTACTTTATTTCATTTTTTTTGTCACCTTGAGTGAAACTCTTCGGGCAGGCTTACAATGATATAGCTCTTAAATATCTTTCTACTATGCCAATAATTCATACACTCTCCACATTTCCCTTCTATACTCAGGGTCAGGGGGAGTCATCCATTTTTCTTAATTCAATCCTGCCTACTTTTCTCTGACTTCCAACAGCTTCTTATGAAGGCACCGCAGGGCTCATTCCAGGTGCTGGTGTTTGGGGAAGACGTAGGATTGTGGAGGGAGGGGGATACATGTTTTTGTTCTTCCTCCATCACTCGACTCACAAGAGCTGATTAATGATTTCAGCACTTTGTGTCAGTGACCTAACATGAAATATTGCATCGAAGCACGATACAGAAGACACAACTCCGAAAATAGAAGCAATAACATGCTTTTTTTCCTGCTTCTGTGAGCTTCCTAAATTTAAATTGAGTACATTTTACTGATAACCAGTATATTTTTTCCCACCATAGAAATTTGCTGGACTGGTAAATCTCTATAGAGTTAACATTCTTCTTTTTAAAAAAACTTGATGTTTAGATTTCTGGGTCATGTTGAAAGATTTCAAGGGCAAAAGTGAAAATGGCGTAATTTGTACACAGGGACATGTGGGCTCTCTTGGGTACACATGCCATCATGGTCTTCTGTGACCAGCACTCAGTAAACAAGGATTCCCGTCTAACCCCATTGTTCGTTAGGACCTTCAGGCAATATTCTGTATTTCAGCTAATATGAATATTTATTTCAAGGACAAAATTGTGTTTGAGTGAATGATTAACTAAGTAGTGACCAATGTGGTAAAATTTTTAAAATTTTACTTTGGTAAAATGATTTGCCAAGTGTGATCCAAAGTCTTTTTTTCTTGGATCTTGTGCTGCCTGTTTCCCGACTGCCTGACCTCAGAATCACAAGGAGGTTGGAAGCATTGAGTGCTCTTCCTTCTTCACTCTCATAAATTGTGGTGATATGATTTATATTAGATTTTATGACTTACATCTCATACAGTCTTCTCTAAGGCGAAACTCCCATTTTCCGTCTTCATTTTTCCAAACTAAAGATTAGAACCAGCTGTTGCCAATTCAACCTTTTTGTGTCCTAAATGGTCACTATGAGTTGGATTTACTTAACAGCAGTGGTTTGTGTTCTTTAAACCCTTATTCTTTCATTGATTTATTGGTGAGACTGGAATGAAGATCGCTGCTCATACTTGCCTGAACCTTGGTATACCCACCACTCTCCTCCAGCCACTGTGTTGTATGCTCGGCAGGCCAGGGTCTCTACTTTGGTGGAGAGCACTATTATCCACCATCGTGGTGGCGATGTCGATGAGTGGTTGGGCATAATCAATAGCAGACGTGTAGGAAGGCCTATTTTGGTCTTGATTTCAAATAACCACTTCACACTTAACACTAACAAAGGTGATTATCCAAAAACTCCAGTCCCAGACCAGGTACTTCATTGAATAAGAATTTAGAAGGGAAAAGGGAACAGTAGTTAATGTTTCGTTTCCAAGTGCTACCAAGATAGAAATGTTACAAGTGAGTATCTCTAAGAAACCAAACTGACACTCTCACAGAATAATAGGCTAAAAGTCAAGCTCAGGATGTGGCTTTAGGAGAAGGTCCTTATCTTGGAAGTACTAGAATGTTAGATATATTTGATTGTCATCTGTCTTCCTTTATCCTGCTGTGTATCTGTGCCTATTTTGCTTTATTTATCATTCAAAGTGATTATATTTAGAACTCGTGTTCACTGGCATGGTCTTACTAACATAAAACAAGAAAACTCCCCTTTATTTCTAAATAAGGTCATATTTACAATTATGTAAGTTAGGATTTTGAATATATACTTTGGATGGATATAATTCTATCCATAATGGATTGGAACACTAAAAATATTAGTAAAGTTTTTTGGTATGTGCCATATATTGACAAACCCTGTCATAGAGTTAAAAATAAAAATTCAACCCATTCACCATTAATCAAAAATTATCTATAAGACAGTTAAAATAGTTTATTAAATAGAAACTAGGAAACATTAAGATAAATAAATAATGGAACAAATCCTCAAATAGCTTCCATTGACTAAGGGATATAAAACGTACATGTGATAAACAGAAATGAAAAGTGTAACAAAACCAAACCCAAACCCAAAGCCACCTAGTAGATTCTGATCCATGCAGGCTTTATAAAAGGTTTCTGAAACAAAATCTTTATGGGGCAGACAGATTCATCTTTCTGCCATGGCACAGTGGGTAGGTTTGAACTCTAGAACCAGAGGTGAACATCGCAACACCTAAGCCATAGCATCAATAGGCAAATATAAAATGCTACGAGAAGATACAGAAAGGAACCAGGACTTCCTGCTGCAAAGTATAGACATCTACCCCCAAAAGAGATGGGATTAGACTGGAATTGAATGATGAGTAACATGTAGACATGCATGTTGCAGTTACCTAATCTCCAGTCAACTCGAGTGAAGGGTTGGAGTCTAGCCTGTAAATCAGGCCACAGGCAATGAGGCCTCTGTGTGGGCATGGCCTTCTCCTGAAGATTCTTCTTCCATGAAGGTGAGACACACACTCTCCCAACACATTCCTGTTGACAAGCCACAAGGAGCTATACTGATGGAGCCAGAGCCCTGCAGCCGGGGGAGCCACATGGAGACTCATGTCAGTGCTGAGATGCTTCCACTGCCACTGGATCCACAATACTTTCTACTTGCTGGCCTGTGATCTTCCTGAATTCAGTGTCATCGTATGGGTTGCATGAGTTTGAAGAGGATTTTCTAGATTGGTATCAGACATATGGGCTAATATTGGATTTATGAACTTGATCTGGACTGGGTTGGGATGTTTTTACAATATATAATTAATATTTTATATAAAGCTCTGTGTTGTACATATATGAGTGTCTAGGAATTTGTTTCTATAGTCAACCCAGACTAACACAATGCATATAAAGAAATGCTAAGTTTTGAAAAGTAAGTATGTGTGTATGTGCGTGAATTGCTGGATGGAAGGAACAGTGAGTTGGCATGTGTGGAGAAAATGTGTAGTTTCTCATGATAATCCTCTGGTGTCCTCCAAAGAGGTGAGGCAGTAGAGGATGCATCTGAAACTGGAAGCAGGAACTGTAAGTCAATAGGAAATATCCCAGGACACAAGTGGGAGAATGGAACAGGTGCTTCAGCTAGAGAGCAGGAATTTGTTTCCTTCAGTACCTGGCCTTTCAACAAGTTCTTTTTCTGATGGCAAATGTTCCTTTTTCATTAGAAGAAAATGGAAAGCATCTACCCAATTGATTCATTTAAAGAAGCTGTATCCTATTTCATTAAAAAATAATAATTCAAAGATGGTAAAGAGGTTTAGGTAATTCTCTAAATGCATACACTCAAACACAGTACAGGCTAGTTATGCTGCAGTAATGGACAAATTCTAAATCTCAATGATTTAGGAAAAAAGAAATCTATTTGATTTCCCACACCAATTGTCAAGTAAGGGCATACATAAGTACTTATGAGTAGGGGAAGTCCAGAGCATTGAGTGTTGGCAATTCCATGTTTCCATTAAGGAGCAGGCGCTTACAAATTTCATTAGCCAAAGCAAGGTACTTGAACTTGCTTAATTTCTAGGGAGCAGACAGATAGAATCCTTTCAGAGTCTTAAAAAAAGAGAAAGAGTTTAATATCTGCTACAGTTTCCTTGAGTTGTTACCTTCATCTTCATATTGGAACTGTGACTCATGCCTCTTCTGAAGCCAGAAATAATTTCACCCACAGGGTGTTTAGTCTATGCCAGCTACCGCACTGACCTTTTATAGGAACGTTCACATTTGATTTTAATAATAATTATCTGATGTTGCCTTTAGCATCTTCCTTACTGAACCTAGAACCTGGAATCTAGGTTCTTCCTCAAAGAATATATAATGCTGTCTATGAATGATTGGTCATCAGATCTACTCTGCCCTTATCTCCTAAAATAGTTTTTTATGAGTGAGGATGGATGAAGAATGGGTGTGGGCTGCTGTGACTGCCAATACCTAGGCTACACCTTCATCGTCATGGCTGTCTGCATTTACTTAACGCTCTTTATATTCCAAGCACAGTGTTCTGTACTTTGCATACACGATTCCTCTTAACCCTCACAATCATCGTCTGAGATGCTGTTTGGTGTCATTAAATTCATTGTCAATTCATTGCAACTCTGTTAACAGAGGAAACTGCCCACACAACTTTCTTGGCTGCAGTCCTTATAGAAGCAGCTTACCAGAAATATGTCCTTCTGCAGTATCTCTAGGTAAGTTGATACTACCAACCTTTAGGTTACCAGTTAAGCACACATTCTTTGTGCTACCCAGGGACCGTAGCCTATGAGTTAGGCACTACGTGTGAGACAGGGTTCTTTAGAGAAACAAAACCAGGACACTTATTAGGCTATATATATACAGCAAGAAGGAATATAAGAGCTAATTAGTTCACACACCAGTACAGAGGGCTCCGTTCAATTCACTTCTGTGGAACAGTTAAGATACTGGAAGTCCTTCATCTCATTTGGGCTGCTGGGTCCAAGGTCAAGGAAGAAGAAGCAGAGTCCTCCCTCAGGCAAGACAGGCAGAGTCTGCTTGCAAACAGTAGGGTGAGTAGGGTGAGTCAGCAACAGTCAGTAGCTTGGGTGGGATATCAAACTCAAGCATCATAAGGTGACAGGATCCACCAGCCTCCAGTTCAAGTGATATACACACTAGCAGTGTGATGAAGCAGGTCTCAAAGGAGCCTCGAGCTCTAGGACATGATCCATGGTTTGGTTTTGCCCACAGGTGGAGGCAGAGAACTAGCTAAACAGCAGCACGCTGGTTTGATCACCAGAAAGCAAGAGGGGACGGGGAGGGGCTTGTGAGCCATTTATCTCTTGCCTCCAATCAATTTACAACCTGATTAATCCCACATGTTCCTACTGGCTAGGTTGACACAATAAACCTAACTATCACGCACTGTTTTCCCACCATTTTTCAAGAGTACCATAGTTCAAAGTGACTGCAGTACTTGCCCCAAATCACACAGGTAATAAGTGGCAGAGTTGAGATTCAGACCAGAGTTGATATCTAATACCAGAGTTGATAAAAGAGATAGCAAATAAGAATATAGCTATGACATTTAGGATGCATGGCAATGAATATGGAAAAGTGAGCACTAATCTATATTTGAGAATCAGGAGTTGAAGAAAGAAGGAAGGCTTGATATTTGAGAATTAAAACGACTGCAGTATGTCAGAATAAGAGAGGGGATGGGAAAAATTTTCCAAGGTTGCCAATTGTAAATATTGGTGTAATATTTATAGCTGTTAGAAAAAAAATCAAAAGGAAGATATGCCTTGTGGATTTAGATGGAAACGCATTCAGCATTGGATTTATTGAATTTTTCTTTTCATGTGAGATATTTGTATAAAAACTCATTCATTTATTAATTTAGCGTGTAAAGAATATAGCTCTATGTTAGGTTCTAGAGATATATATTAAATAAAACCTACTGCTGTATGCAATTAGAAATGTATGAATCTGGAAGATACTGATTTGAGTTGTATTCACTCAACATCTATTGAAAATCTTCCAAATTATGTGATACATACAGCAGAGTGAATAGAGTAATTCATGAAAATGTATGGGATCATTAAGGGGAAGTGTAAAAGCAGATGAAAGACCAAGCTTACAGCGAGTCTGTATGAAGAGGCACAGGGAGGAAGAAGAAAAGGAGTGGTTCAGGCTTCCGATTTGATCTTTGAGAGAGATGTTAGAAAGAAGTATCAAAAAGGCCAAATATCACAGAGATATCAAGGAAATGAAGATGAATTTACTGAAGTGTTTTGGAGGGGTCAGGGATAGAGCAAATGAGAGAAAGTACGTTATTCTTTTAAGAAATTTGGCAGAAGACATACATAAAAGTGGCCGTGTAGACGTAGTAGTGCTGCATAAAGGGTTTGGCATGTGATCACAGGTACAAAAGGGGTTCGGGAAGGATGAAGGGCTCTAGATGGAAGGAGTGAAGTAGAGAAGCGAGTATTTTGTTGAAGTGAGATACTGTGGGGAACAGCTGACAAACTGGGTAGTGCTTTTTTCAATGGCAGAGAATCAAAACAGAAATGGTCAACAAGGACAACTCGGGACTGACAAGGGCAGTGACGGCACGTTGTTAGAGGGCTACTACCCACCAACACACTAGCAAAGTGCAACACACCAAGTGGCTTAACATGAGAGGATTTTATGCTCTCAGAATCTGGAAAGCAGAAGTTCAAAATGAATGCATTGACAGGACTGACTCTATGCTTCTGGTGACAGCTGGAAATTCTTAGTTTGTGGCACTACAACATGAATCCCCACCTGCTTCAGGGGGTGGCCCTTCTTCCTGTCTTCTCTCTGTCTTTATCTCTCTCTCCATGAGGACCCTGGTCATAGTCTGTCACCATGGCATCCATTCCAATCCAATACGACTTCATCTTAATTAGATCACGTCTATAAGGGCCCTATTTCTAAGTATGGGCACATTCTAAGGTTCCAGGGAGATACGGGTTTGGGGGAGCTATTTTTTCATATAAGTTGAGTAGTCACTAAGAGTGCAAGGGTGACAAATAGTAATGTTACCACAAAGGGGCTGGTGGACTGGCGGTCAGGCTGGGAACAACAACAACAGATTCAAGGGCTGTTTTGACTGAGAAAAGTGAAAGGATAGGATTTGGGTTCAAAAAGAGAATTCTAAAATTGGAGACTTTGAAGGTTAAATATTTAGGTGCAAAGTACCAAGTATGAGGACATAAGCTCTTTGTAGATCCTTGTGGTCTTTTTGTCCCACTGAGAAAAATTTAGTATATAAAGACTAAAACTTCATGAAAAAAAAAAAAACAAACAACAACAGACCAGAATGTTTGTTTTCGTGCTGGCGCATATAGTCATAGAGCACATACCTATTTTTGAACAAATTAATTTATCCAATCAACATGTATCGGGTGCATATCTCATATCACACACTGTGTTAGTACCAAGAGATACTATAGTTAAATAAACAACTTTTGTCTCCACTCATAAAAAATACATACATAGGGGGAAGAACAACAAGTAAACATACAAATACACAAATACACATTAAGTATCATCAGAAAAGCATATTACTGTTCCAGAGAATAGCAGTTTTTTAGATATTGTACATATGCACAAGCTCTTGTCTTTGTGTGACAGTAGATTTTAAGAAATAAGTGTGCAATTAGTGTGTGTTCAGAGAAAATCAATTAATGGCTGTTGCCATAATGAACGAATCGATTAAGAAAACATTCATACAGACATTCATACACGCAGGTAGAGGTGAGGGAGGAGGAGAAACTGAGACGGCATCTTGAGGAGTCTTGGTATACTGTATACGGTCGAATTTAAGCCATTTCAGTTTATATCAACTTTCTTTGGATTAAATCAAGAGCTCTAAATGATCAGGGAGCATACTTGAGTACAGTGAACTTTTGCCTTTTTGATGTATAAGAAAAAAAGCCTCATATCAAGAAGTAATTTACCAAAAGACACCCCAACCCAACCCTTGTCAAGTCTATGAGTCTGATGCTCCCTGAAGCCCTCGTCAGACTCACTAAGTTGCAGGAAGGTGAGGCAGAAAAGTGAAGTGGGATGTAGAGAGATCACAGACTGGTGAGTGCAGAGTCTAGAGGCTGCAAGGTCAGTAGGAACATTGCAGGCTGCCAGATTGGCTCCCAGAGTCAAAGGCCCACATGGGGCAACCCCTGGAGGTAGACACAGAATCACAGCAAGCAGAGAGACTGAAGTATCAGAGAAAGAGAAGGAATTTCTCACGGAATCTCTTATGAAAAGGCCACACCCCAAGGTATCCAACTGACAGGTTGGACTCCACCCCCTACCTCCCCACAGGTACCATCAAGTGGGCATAAAATCTAATCACATAGTCAACTTGACATATGTACACAACTCTTTAACCATGCATAATCTCTAAACAGAGACAATAATAAAATCATGTTTGCACCTACCAGGATACAACTAAAACTCTTACAACTGAAAATTCATCAGCCCCATTTACATCTTATATTTTATAAGTGAATAAAACAAAAAGATTTTATGCATAACAATTGTAGTTTTGTATCTACACCTGAATTCATTAATCTTATCAACAACCCCACCACCTCTTTCCCAGGATTCATTTCTATCACATATTAAGTCTGGAAGAGCGGGTAGGAGAAATCAGTATCATCCTTTTTTCTTTCAGCACATGGCTTAGACTGTTTTCCCAGCAGTGTTGGGGGAACTTCTTTCCTATGAATCCCAGTGGATAAAACATACAGGATCACAGCGCAGGCACTGAACACTCCTGGACAGCCAAGGGCATTAGCTTTTCTCATTGCCTCAAAATCAGAAGCAAGTGTGCAGGGTGCAAATTTGGGAGCTATTGAAACAATAAACCATGGAGAGCCCCAATTTTGGGGAACTCAGGAATGATGGTAGTTTCCTATTCAGATTCTCTGAGTGGACATGGTAGCAAGGCAAATGCAATGTCACCGTCAGCAGTGACACTCTCTCTTCTCAGGCCAGTTTCCAGGTGGCTACTTGGACTCGGGGCTAGTGTCTTCTTTCCCCTCAATAAGTCTGTGACTTCTTATCTAGTAACTTTATAAAATGAACCCTTCAATATAGTTTAATCCATTCAATGTCTGATTTGCTGTTGTTGTTAAGTGCCACTGATTTGGTTCTGCCTCGTATCAATCCTATGCACAGGAGAATGAACCACTGCCAGTCGCATGACATCCTCACATTTGTTCATATGTTTGAACCCACTGTTGCAGCCACTGTGTCAATCTGTCATGTGGAGGTCTTGCTGTTTCTCATTGCCCGTCTACTGTACCAAGCATGAAGGTTTTCCCCAGGGACTTGTCTCTCTCCTGATAATATGTCCAAAATAGGTATGAGGATTTCCCTGTCTTTTCCTTTAATGAGCACTCTGACTGTACTTCTTCCAAGACAGTTATTTGACCTTTTGATAGTTCATGGTACTTTCAATATTCTTCTCTAGCGCCACAAAGCAAAGGAGTTGGTTCTTCTTCAGGTTTCCTTAATTCAATATCCAACTTTCACATGCATGTTTGGCAATGAAAGTACCATGTCTTGGATCAGCCTATCTTTAGTCCTCAAAGTAACACCCTTGCTTTTTAATACAAAACGAGATCTGGTGCAGCAGACTTACCCAGAGACTTACCCAATGTCTCGTGTGCTGCTTCTGTGAGCATCAGTTGTGTATCTAAGCAAGACAAAACCCTTGGCAACTTCAATCATTTCTCCTTTTATCACGATTTTACCAATTGTTCAGTTGTGTACATTTTGGTCTTCTTTACATTTACATGTAAGACATACTGAAGGCTACAATCCTTGATCTTCATCAGCAAGTGTTTCAAGTGTTCTTCACTTTCAGCAAGCCGGTCTGTGTTATCTGCATATTCCAGGTTGTTAATAATCCTTTCTCCAATCCCGATGCAACATTCTTCTTCCTGTCAGTTTTAATTGTTTATATTTAAGAACACTAATTGATATAATGAATTTCTAGTGACATTTTCAATAGTTTTTTCTTTAATTTTTCATTCATTTGGCATTTCACTCATTCATTCATATGTTGGTAACTTGCTAAACTGGAAGCATACAATGATAAATCTCACTCTCACTGCCAATGAGTCCATTCCAACTTATAGCAACCTATCAGACAGAGGAGAACTGTCCCTGTGCATTTCTGAGGCTGTTAGTTTTTGTTTTGTTCTTTTTTAAAAATTTTGCAGGTGTAGAAACCTCATATTTCTCCCAAGGAGGGCTAGTTTCAAACTGCTGGCCTTTCTGTTACCAGCTCAATGCATAACCCACTATGCTACCACAGCACCTTACAATGAAAGATAGGGCAGACCTAGTTCCAGTCAGTGAGAAATTCATGCTTTGGGATTGAAGACAAAACTATAAGGATGCAATTGCAGTAAGATCCACTATGTGTTATAACAGAATGAGCAAGCACAGAAAGGAGTTTGCTGGTTTTCTCCCTAATCCAAAATTGGTGGTCAAGTTAATTTGAATAGACACCTGCTGTTACAGAAATCAGGATCTCTTCCTTGAAGAAAAGAAACTGTCAGGAGCTGACAGGTTTCAGCATAGCCGTGAACTGATGTGGGGCTGTGAACCCTACTATAATCTCACACACAAATACTTTACCTAGAGTCTAGGCCAGTGGTCAATGGGATGCAGAATAATTCCAGATCCCTTTCTTGGTGGGGCAAAACCTCTTAATATTCTGGCAAACATAGGTCTTCCTGGTGCTGCTCTGTGGACTCCAACTCACGGCAGCCACCGATGCATCTAGTTAGAGCCGGGCTCCAAGGAGTTTCCAGGGCTGTGTATTGAGCAGATTGTCCTGCCTTTCTTTTGCAGTTCTTCTTGTTTCATTCAAATATCCAACCTTTGGTTAGCCGCCAAGCACATTCACCATTTGCCCCACCCAGGGACTCCTTCTTGGTGTTAGAACTTAACTAAACAATCTTCTGTTTAGCCATAACATTTGAGTTTATCAGATCTGTCACTATTTCTAGTAATGTGGACGCATGTGCCATTCACAAAATACATATTATTTCCTCATCCACAGACAATTTAGAGGTAGATTTACTAGTATGGTCAGAGAGACTGCCAGTTATCCCCTCTACTCTGTTTTCCATATTCCTGGGCCGAGGTGAGACTGCAATTCCCTGCCTCTCTGGATGTGAAGTGTCTTCAGGAGACCCCCCTCACACGAATGGAAGGAGAGCGGAAGAGACCTGTGCTATTTCACACATGGCATCTACGACCATGGGGAACCCTCCTTGCTGCTCTGTATCCTCGTGGAATCCCTAGCCGGAACCTCTGCAAAGCCAACCTCCACCCTGGAGATCAAAACAAACTTCTCCGGGACAGCAGAGCAGCATGGTAGAATGCAGGCTCTCTGAGGGATTGTGTTCAAGAGAGCCTCCCCCCCCCTACCCCCAATTCTGGAATGTTCCTTTCAGACTTTGTGTGGGTGCATAAACATCTTGTTTTATAAAGCACTGTGTTAAGGCCAAGCTTCTTGAATAAAGCCGTCTACTGAGAAGCGATGCCACGTAAGCCATCCGTGCTCACAGCACGCCCATGGGGCAGGACGACAGACACTGCGCTGTAGAGTGTTCTCGTGGCTGCTTCCTTTGGGAATTAGCTAGTCAGGCATCACTGAGGGCGCTGAATGAAGATGCGCCACCAGCCTTCTTGTTACTAGTTGAGTGCTTTGCTTACCATTTGAACGGCCCAAATACTCTTCTGGCAGTCTAACCTTAAACTAAATGATTAGCTTGCTCTACCATAGATGAGGAAACCGGGCTCAAAGGAGGTGGCCCAACCCCTCGGCCCACACACTTCGCCTACAGGAGAGTCTCATGTGCCCGACTCCTGATTCCGCGCTCGCAAGCCCTCTGCTCCCATTGTCCGGCTGATTTCCAGAGGGTCGCAGGGCACGCTGGATGGATGACTGTTGTCATGCCTTGGAAATGTCTCCTTCCGGTTCAACAGCCCTGATAGGAACGTGCCTTTCTACTCCAGATAAACTGAGTCAGGAGGTTTATTTTCATAAAACTCCAGAATCTACCTTTTAACAAGACCCCAGATGCTATGGGATCTACTTAAAGTGTATGTATTGATTGATCATAACTAGAGTGAAAAAGGCAAATTATCAGCAGGAGGTCAGCCCCTGCATGCACCCGCTCAAGCCCTGCCATCCAGAGAAATTTCAGGGAGACCAACTCGTTCTATATTGTCTCCTCACCTGAAGGAAACAGAGCTAGAATTTATGTCCCAGTCAAGAGTCTAAGGAAAAGGAAAAACGTATTTGAAGTTGAGCCTGTGGGAAATGGGAGAAGCTCACCTGCCATTTGCTGAACACAAGAAACAAACAGATTTTTGGCAAGGAGATTTACTTCAAGGAAGCAAGCAGTGCTCCTGGTGGCAGGGTAGGGCCTACAGACTGCTGACACGCAGATGTGAGAACAAGATGTTTGCACCAGCTGCGTGTGCACTGAAGAACTGAGCGCACTATCATTTTCCATTTTTGTTTTAGTACTGTATCAGTTAGATCCATCACACTGAGCGCACTCATAATGGGGACTGCCGTTTTTGAAATGCATCAGCCAGGATTAGCTCGTGCTAAGACACACGGAGGCATGCATGTGACAGGAAGAGAGGAGCCCCGTGAAAAACAGAGAGATTTGTGTTTTCTGTGCTTTCACAGCCCCCGATACCTTAGCCTTGAATTATGCCTGTTCATGAAGAACAGGTGTTTGACATAAAATCCAGGAGAAAACCACTATGAATTCAGCCCCTCTAAAGTCACGGCAAGAATTTCTAAAATTACTCTTCTTAGACAAATTGCTCCCACAAGCCTGGGTGATTTTTTTATCTTGAGGGTGCACGGGGGGATACTAAATCTTCCTGCCGACACAAATTCGTTTTCAGATGGCCCAGAGATTCCATTCATCATGTATGCAAGTCGCAAGATGCTGCGTGCTACATTAAAGGTTAAACCTGAGAAAGTCAGGAGACACTGCCCTCGCCTCACCTGGAAGGCCAAGTCCAAATGGCTAGAACCGTCAGGCCAGTCAGCAGCACCCAGGATGGGTAAGCTCATTAGCACCTTAAAGAAAAGCCCAGGATTCAAGGTAAAACATTTCAACTCATTTGTGCATACAACGTCTTTCAAGATGAAGAGATTCAAGGATTTAAGGGTTAGTGGACCCTGAGGAAATTGACATATGCTTGTTTATTTATATATAGTTGAGAGAGAAGGCAAGAGAATACAAGCAATTTGTTGTTGTCGTTGCTGCTGCTGCTGTTTTCATGGAGTTGGCCCCTGACTCATGGCAACCTCATGTATGAAAGGAAACACTGCCGAGTATCCTCATAATAAATTGAACTGGCTAATTTGGGGATGTAGATCACCTGGCCTTTCTTCCTCGTCTGTCTTGGGCTGAGAGTTCCAGTGAAACCTCTTTAGTATCAAGGTAACATGTACGCCTCCACTGATGGATATGCAGTAGTTGCTCATGAAGTACATTGGTAGGAACTGAACCCGCATCTCCTGCATGTTCACTGAGCCACCACTGGCTCCCATAAACAACTTAGGGGACTTTAAACTGTGAAAATACTGTGAAATGATTTGGAATCAAATATATATATATATATATATATATATATATATATATATATATATATATATATATATATATATAATTCTTTTTTTACTGTCAGGTGCCAGTGGCTGACACCTGCCTCAACTGACATCAAGTTTATTTTATGGAATTGAGTTTTCTCTGGAGCTCTGGGAAGTCTCTCTGAAAGAAAAATCTTTCCCTGTTCTTCATATATATATGCCAACTGAGTTTCCTGCTGGACTAAGGAGAGGGGACTAAGGCAGGCCTCCAGGAAGAAAGCCAGGTACACACATTAGTGACTTCATAAACACTTTATTTAACCGGCAAATTTATGTTTGATGTTTTGTCACAAAGGAATTGAGGTGCATTCTTTTCCCACAATTAGATGCTGGTCTTAGCCTTTAGCTGACCAGAGGAGAGAATGTAATCAACTGCTCCAAACCTGATTTTAGTCAAATGTCTACACAATAAATTATAGGATGAAGACATCATCTTAGATTACCTTTCAAAAATTGATGATCAAGACAGGGAAGATTAGAATTTTATCTACCAAATTAGTTGCATTCATCTCTTGAACTGAGGCTGCCAAAGTGTCAGAAATCAAACTGATCACAACCAAGAAATATTGAAGGAAGTAAAACCCAAGGGGAAATGAAAATGCATTCAGCTGAAGGAAGCAAATACAAATAATAATGGAAGCAGACAGCTCTTAGTTTAATTCCTAGCAGGGAACTGTTTATTTGCCAGTGTGCTCCGTGCATGTCCATTTATGTAAAGTCTGGACAGCTTAAAGGGTCAGAATGTAGGGCTATTAAATCTTCAATCCATTTCAGGTGGACAAAATAGAATTTTAGTGCAGAGTCAGAATCCTTAGTCATGGACCATTTTTTATTTCCACTTGGGGAGGACATTGAAGATAACTACGAAAGACATAGGGGCTTTGGGTGATATAGACAGTGCACCTGAAGGTGGGGTTCCAGTCCACCGTGACACACCTTGAAATGAAGGCCCAGTGATTTACTTCCACAAGATGCACTACTGTGTATTCTATTTAGTGCAATTTTGCTCTGACGTACGTGGGTCTCCAAGTGTTGGAACCAACTTGATGGGAACTAGTTTTAATTTATTTTACTTATGGTTTGTTTGTTGAAAGTACCCAGGAAAGGAATTTAGAACTCCAAAAAATGGATGTGTTTGGTTTATCCCCTAAATTCCTATAACCAAGTCTAATCCAGGAGGCTCTAAATTTTTTTCAAGTCTTAATTTCAATTCTTCATTATGAATATAAATTTAAAACATGCTATAAATACCATGGCAAAATTATTATATCATCACATTATCACAAAACAAAAATCATTATGTTGAATCCTTTTCTTATTTTCAGTCATAAAAGTTAAGGAATTACACGCACTACATTGTTCATCTTGCTACACTGCAACCACTTACGAGGCTGGAGGCAGGAAGAGTGTGGACACAAAAGGTGTTCTCAAGTTTCTGGGTGAACTAGACCATGGTTTAGATTTCATTTCCTAGAGGGAGTTCAAAGACAGATTGAGAAAAATGAAAATGCTCAGAGTGCAAGGAAGGGAAATGGCTTGGTCAAAGCATGAGCCAAAGGGTAAATAAGGGAAGCCTTTGCATGAGGCATACAGTGAAGTGCTTGATGGCTATCTTTCTGAATGCTTGCTAGTTTGCACCTATCCAGAGGCACATCAGAAGAAAGGCCTGGTAATCTGCTTCTAAAAGGCCACAGATTTGGGAACTCTGTGGAGTGGAGTTCAATTTGACCCACACAACATGGCCTTGAATCAAAACTGACTGGGTGGCAACTGGATAAGGGATAAGGGTGTATACATGGGGAAAACCCAATTATGCTATTCTATAACAAACATACCTAGTTGAGTATCCCTCACTCCCCTTCCCCACAACAATCTTCAGAACAATTCTGAAAAGGTGGGATCATTGTCTAAAATTCAGTCTTAATTTCAGGCTCAGACAATAAAAGGGCACGACTTTCAGTCACTGAGCTAATAAGTGAAAGAGGTTTTCAGAAAATTGGAACCCAGATCTCAGCCATCTCTATTCCATACGAGTGTTCAAACAATGTTTGTTGAGTACTGTGGAGTGCCAGTCACTACCTACGCACAAAGGATTTCAGTGATCCTGAAAATATTTTTTGTAATCTATGAGAACAACACAGTTACTAGGAAACATCTTGATTTGAAACTGCTAGAAGGAATGTTTTTTCCCTTATAATGTGTGCATTCACAAGTGTGCAGTAAAACAGCCCAGATGAAGCAAGCAGTCCGCTTTTATTTGACCACTGTTATGTGCATGTGCAAGGGAGAAAGGGCTTTCTACTTCTTAAGGAACTCTCACAACTTGTCCTATAGCATTGCTATGAATTGGCATTGACTCAATGACAGTGAGGTGTGTTTCTTTGCTTTTATGTCCATGTGAAAGTTGAACAATGAATATGGAAGATCAAAAAAGAATCAAAGTTGAACAATGAATATGGAAGATCGAAAAAGAATCAATGCATTTCAATTATTGTGCTGGCAAAGAGAGTACCATGGACTGAGAGACCAAACAAATTTCTTTTGGCCTAAATATGGCCAGAATGCTCTGTCGAAGTGTGGATAGTGAAACTTCATACTTGGGACATATTTTTAGAAGAAACCAGTTGCTGAAAAAAGACATGATGTTTGGTGAAGTCGAAGAGCCTCAAAATGAGGCAACCCTTTGTAGAGATGGGATGTGAGGTAGTTAGTTTATTGTGCCAAACTGGCTGATAAACACATGTGGAGTTAATTGAAAGGGGCAGAGATAAATAGCTCAGTGAGCCTCGCCTTTCTAGTTCTCAGGTCTCTTGAAAGGCTCACTTCCTGCAAGACATCCCCAAGGAGAAGCCACATGGACCTACCCCGATGCAGCTCTGGGTGCTGGAGTAGCCGTGTGGAGACCCCTGCCAATGCTGAGATGCTTACACTCTCACTGATTTGACTTTGCTCATGCAGTTGGCATCATTGTGTCTGTTTTGTGAGATTGAGGAGGACTTTGTAGATTGGTGTCGGGCATATGGGTTAATGTTGGCTTGTGGGCTTGGGAAGCACTGGGTTGAGATGTTTTCTTGATTGTGCACTTAACCTTTATATAAAACTCTCTCTTATTCATATGAGTTTCTGTGGATTTGTTTCTCTAAAGTACCCAGACTAACACAGGTTGACACAACGGCTGCCAATGCACTGAAACATGACAACAATGGTGGGAATGGTGGAGGACCAGGCAGTGTTTCATTCTGTGGCGCACAGGGTCACTCATGGCACCTAACAAGATTTGCTGAAACCTACCCTGAATGGTCGAATAAGAACAGTAGACATCCTTTGGCTTGAATAACAACTTCAGTGTGAGATTAGATGGTAGGTAAAACGAGAGTGGTCATCATACCTGTGGAAACAGGAATATAGAGAAGAGGGAACATTCCATTTTGATGAACGTATCCAAAATTTTGCAATTAGAAAATCTAGGATTAGGCTATTTTGAATTTCAGTATCCAGGAGAACTCTGTGTAGCTTTGTGCAGTGTTTTTCCATGTATCGCATTGGTGTCTCGGGCCACACACGCTCAGACAGTCAAAAGCTCTTGGGAACAACTTATCTCCTTTCATTTGATTTCTAAATGCCCGAGTCATGGAGGATGAGGGAAGCTTCATTTTATGAATAGATGCAACGAATTAGAAACAATGACTTGAGAACAATGACTTACATCTAGTGACTTTTTAATGACTTCCTTTCATGAAACAAACTACTGTGTATAGCAGCACACTGATTCTTTCATGTTATTAAATTTCTTGTCAAAATCTTACTTAAACCGCGGAGACAAAGATAAATTCTCCCGCTGTGACTTGGAGCAGTTACATTTACTTCTCTGACACACTGCAAGTTGATTTACAGCTAATCTGTCTCCTTTTTATTGGCTTCGTGTAAAACATTGCTTTTCTTGGTTTCTTTTCTTTCACTCTACATTGTCTTGTAGAAATATGTAATTTCAAGTTATACCATAAAAAATAGCCTCTCTAGGAAAAACATAGAAGGACTTCTATCACAAAAGAAAGAAAATCTATCACTCATATGCTTTTGGATTCTCTCCACATAGCAACAGGCTGGAGTACCAACAGTCTGTGGGGTGGGAGTGGCGACCAATATTTGGAAAGGAACAAGTAATAAAATGTACAGAACGGGACCTGGCCATGGCAGCCTGGAAACACTCGACATCCACTATTTATCTGTGCTAATGGCTGCCTCCACATGCCGCCATACTAGGGTCATTTGACTCAGAGTCTTTATCAGACATTGGATTTCTATATTGATTTTGTTAATACACAGAGAAGTTGTGGAGATTTAGGAACATAATTAAAATTAAAACATTAGTAAACTTGGAGAGCCAGTATATATGTAATGAGAGCTGTTCCCAGAAAGGGATTTTGTTTTCTAATATTTGGTAAGTTTGAGACGTGGTAAAGTTATGGGTTATTTCACATACTTCTTAGTCTCATGGTTTCAGGAAATCCTTTGGGAGAAATTGGGAATCGGTGATAGTATCATTAGATGGATTCACGTCTCTATAGAAAACTATACAGCTGAGAGATTAGCAAATATAAATTTGAAAGAATTCTAGTAGTATGATCATAGAATTTTAAAATAGTTCTTTACTACTCTACATTTTTAAATCAAACAAATTTCTATTGCTATCCTACTCTCTGCTAGATGGTTGGCTAAATATTGGAGATGACACCACATAATGACATGATGTTCTTTTCAAAGGTGTGTAGTTTAGTGAGAAAACCCAAGAAAGATGAAAGCATTAATAACTAGCAGCATGCTATACTGTATATTATATGATATAATTGGCCTTTATATGGATTCTTCTTTGAATTACAATGCTGGATAATAATAGTAAAAGTACCATGGACTTCTAGAGGACACATGTATTCTGAAGAGTTCAACCTCCATGAAGTGAGGACAACCAGACTTTTTCCCACGTACTTTGGATCTGTTGTCAGGAGGGACATGAAGAAAGAGACCGTGCTTGGCAAAGTCCAGAGTGGGTGAAAAGAGGAAACCCCTCCATGAGCAAGGTGTCAGTGGGTGCAACACTGGGCTCAAACAGAGCCTCGGGCTGTGCGATGTTTCATTATGTTGTCCATGTGGTGCTGTGAGTTGGAAGCTAACAACAATAATGTGGTACTATAGGGGCAGCAAAAATTGACTGCAACTCTTCATTGAGTCAATGCTGACTCATAGCACCCCAGTAAGACTGCCCCTATGGGTTTCTGAGACTGTAACTCTTCACAGGAGTAGAAAGTCTCATCTTTCTCCCATGGAGTAGCTGGTGGTTTTGAACTGCTGACCTTGTGACTTGCAGCCCCACTTGTAATTATAGAAGTTTGGTGAAGATGTCATGGTGAAAAGCCATCTGCATGAGAACTCCAAGATAATTAAAATTAAGTCGGACAAATTACAACAATGAGAATGGGAGAGTATGACTGAAAGGAGAATGTTCTAGGAAGAAAGACAAACATGACCGCACAACTTAACGCTATTGTGTGTGCCACACATTCTGACTCATTGCGACCCTATGGAGTAGATTAGAATGGCTTCCACAGCAAGGAATTAAGTAGAATTATGAATGATTTGTGGAGAGGTGCCAGGCTTGTTTCTGGAGATGCCTCTGAGTGAGTTTGAGCTGTCAACATTTTATGTTGTAGTCTAGTTTTTAACTATTGTGTCACCCAGGGACTCCGAAGGAGGCGTAATCCTTTTTATTGCATAGGCTTTCTTGGGACAGTATTGGAAACTTCACTGATAGAGTGGCACAGTTGAGAGAAACCAGGAAGATAAAGGATCTAGAAATAAAATTGTTAAAGGATGCTTGAAAACGACTAGCAAGGACTAGCAGTGACAGGAAATGACTAGCAGAGGGGTGGCAAATTATGGCACCCGGGCAACCCCTCTCCTTCCCTGCTTTCCCTGCAGACACGGCTCTTCAATCACAGGGTTCTTTTCTTCCGGAACCTAGATATACTTTGGGTATTTTCACAAACCTGCTCCCCAGGCAGCCAGGCTCACACTCCCCAAACTAGTCAGATTCCAAAAGATTCACCACCCCTGATTTATCTAGAAACGTCAGAATGTAGAGCTGAGAGTTGTACAAGCAAATGCCCTCAGGACCAGGGAGAACTCAAACAAGGAAGTCACTGGGTAAATGTTGCCATGTGATGGGAACTGGAAGAGTCTGCCTTGTCTAGATTCATTCAAACTCAAAGTTGAAGAATAAAATTGCTAGCTCCAAATATCACCTACCAATAGCCCCAAGTGTGGTGGGTTTGCTTTTGAGGTTATAGGTCCCATGTAGTGTCCACTGTTAGCTGCTGTTGAGTTGGCCCTGACTCATGACAGCCACAGGTACAATGCGACACAATGCAGTCCGGTCTCCTGGTCTCATAGAAGTCCTCTTGTTTATTTTCTCCTGAAAGGTCTTTTGGTTTTGTTTTGTTTTTTAAGCTCCGAAGCTCCCAGAATAAACGAGCAGCAGGACTCCAGGGCCATCCTGACTTCCACAGTGACTCTTCCTTCCTTCCCCTCTTTCCTCCTCCTCCCCATGCTCACTGGCTCCTGGCACTGGTGACATGGCAACTGCACATGATCAGAAAGTGGCCACCATCATAGAGCAGAAGCGACCAGGTCACTGTTTCCAACCCCTTCACATCCAAACCCAGTCCCATGCGTGGTAAGTCTGGTCTCCTATATCCAGTAGATACACTTCTTGGGCTTTTACTGCGGGTCCTACAGATTTTATATGATAGTCATTGCTGGGTTTGGCTGAAGAAACTGCCTTCATAAATATGCTGTTCACACAATGTCCAAATTGCACAACATCCTATTATAGAGGTTTGTTAAGTGATGCATGACTATATATGGGTATATGTAATCACAACTATCCCAAATCATATATTTATTTTGGTCACGGGCAGCACTTATGGCAAATCTGGTTCAAAAGGAAAAAAACAACAAAGCGTTTGAAGTTATATGAGTGTAAACTGAAGTTGATTATGGTCATTTTTCCGTGAAGCAGTCCCACGGCTTTATAAAAGGACTCAAGAGGTCAATTCAAGAAGTGTTTCAGTGGTTGTGGCAGATAACACATGTGCGCACTGCATTTTGTTTCACTTTCCTTCTGGACACGGGGCTGGGGGTATTTGATTTTCAGTCAATTCCAGTTCATAATGACCACATAGGGTTTTCAGGGGGGTTAATCTCATAGATGTATATTGCTTGGCCTTTCTTTTAAGGCACCTCTGGGTAGACTCAAACCACCAAACTATTGGCTAGTATTTGAGTGTGTTAACTGCTTGTATCACCTAGTGGCTCCCTAGGCACAGACAATGACTGAATTTCTAGTTCTCTTTGCAGTTAGGTTAGTCGTGTGTCTGATTTCTGGGTAATAGAAGCGAGTCAATTCCAGGATGAACTCCTAAGATTTACTGATTTCGCCTTCATTTCTCTTGTTGTGGGAAATAAGTCTTGATAGTCTCAAGGCACTGGAATTTAGAATTATTACAAAAGTTATCAATATTAAGATTCTATGACTTACTGAACAAATCAGAATACCTAATACACTCTGATATAAATTCAAAATGACATGGATATAATTTGGGACCTTCATAATAAATGACATTAAAACTAAAATAATAAATACATTTTTACCTTTTTGCAAATAATTCCTAAAGACATTTTCAAGTACCTAGTTGAACTAAAAGAGTCCCTGGTGGCTATCCATTGGGGGAGTAGTTCAAAACCATTGGCAGTGGTGGGTTATACATTGGGACAGTAGTGGAGTATACATTGGGTCAGCACTTAGAAACCACTAGCCACTTCTACAGGAGAAAGATAAATCTTATAAAGCTTTCTAATCCGGCAAAGATTTAGAAAATGACATTGGCCATTCCACTCTGTCTTGTAGGGGTGCTATGAGTTGGAATGGACTTACTGTCAGTGAATTTTTGAAGTTGAAGTAAATAATTAAAGACATATTTCTATGTGTCTTTTATAAAGGTGCCCTGGTGGTGTAGTGGTTATGTGTTGGACTGTGATCAGCATGGTCAGCAGTTCAAAACCAACAGCTGCTCCGTGGAAGAACAACGGGGCTTTCTACTTCCCTAAACAGGAAACCTAGGAAACTCACAGGGGGGTCACTATGAGTCAGCACTGACTCCGTGGCAGTGAGTTTTGAGCGAGTCTATGTAGGACATTTGTATTAACCAAATAATACTTATATTTTAAATAAGTTTATTGCTGGTTTGTCTGAAAACCTTCCAGTTCCTTCATTACATAGTTCAAAGACATTTCTCATTCCAAGCAGCACCTTAAAATCAGTTGGCCCACTCCCAGCCAGTCCTGGGGATTTGGGGCTCTGCTCAAGGGGAGTCCTTCTGGGACATGAGGGTACATGAATGGTGTGACCCTTTGCTGGGCATGCCTACATAGTATGGTATGCTGGGCCCCTCTAAGTTTTTTCATATAGGCTCCAATAAATTTCTTCCCTTTTGCTTAAAAAAAAAATCAGTTGGCAGTGTCCAATTGTCTACAGATGAGCTTTGGGTCTCCACTCCACAAACCCCCCTCCCCATTCACATTGTATATGATTTTGTCACAAGGAAGAGGAAACACACAACTTTCCTCTAGTTCTTTAATGCTTTCTTCTCCCATCATGACTTCAGTTCTACCTTACAAATTGGATTAAACCAGAACATACACACTGCTACAGATAAGAGCCCACAACACAGGGAATCCAGGATCGATACACCCCTCAGGGACAACAGTGAGAATAGAGATACCAGGAGGATTAGGGGAAGGTACAGGGAGAAAGGGGGAATCAATCACAAGGATCAACATATAACCCCCTCCCAGGGGGAAGAACAATGGAAAAGTGGGTGAAGGGTGACAGAGGACAGTATAAGATATGAAAATAATAATCTATAACTTATTAAGACTTCATGAGGGAGGGAGGAGAGTGGGGAGAGAGGGAGAAAATGAGGAGCTGGTATCAAAGGCTCAAGTAGAAAGAAAATGCTTTGAAAATGATGAGGGCAGCATATGTGCAAATGTGCTTGACATAATGTATGAATATATGGATTGTGATAAGAAATGTAAGAGCCCCCAATGAAAATATTAACTTAAAAAGAAAGAAAGAAATCCATTGACAAAAAATTACAAATACAGATGTTTAAAGCCTTAACCCTAGAACTTTTTCATTTGACCTAACTTGCTGTTAATATTTTTGAAAAGCCCCATCAGTAATTGTAATTTAAAGCCAATGGAGCATGTGGTCCTTAGAATCAAGTTCCATCTCCTTAGCATGGTAGTAATAGATTTTTCCAAATATAGTTAAAACATGTCTAGCTTCATCATTCACCATATCCCACTAGTCTTATCTCATATATCTTATGCTTAATCATTATATTTTAATTCCTTTGTTTTAACAATACTTGGAGTCCTTTGTCATGGGTTCCCTTTAGAAATAGAAGCACTAGGGTATGCAGAGCATTGCTAACCTAGAGGTCATTCTCAGTCCCATATAACTTTGTCTTCTAATATTATACAGGCAAGAAAACAAAAAATACTCAATTTCTTGTCTTTGAGGGAGGTTTTTGCCAGCTGTGTGAGAGGAATGTTATGGGCAGGTCATCTTTCTGGAATTAAAAACAACTGTCTTACTAAGGAGGGAAAAACTGCCAACATTAGACATCATAGTATAACAGTTATCTTGTAATCATGAGATACACCACATGGAGATGAAGGCCCACAGTTCAAGGGGAAGACAGAAGGGCCTGTGTCCTGATCGACACCAATGGAACTGCTCTATTGGTCCTGGATTGCCAATGCTCCACCTTCTCAGTGCTGGACCACTAACGTACCAATGTACTAAAATATGTTTTAAGCCAATATGACAGTTTTTGTGTGTGATTTCTCAGCAAAAGATATTCCTGTGTAAGCAAACTATGATTATTTTTAGAAAACTCTTATTCACCTATCAATAAAAGTTTAATAAAAATAAAATAAAATAAAAGTTTAATAATGCGAGACTATAACTATCAAAAACAATTTTAGTAACATAAAATACATCAATTAGCTTTAGCCTGAGCAGAAGTTATATTTGGGTGTGGAACATATTGAAATCACACTTGGGGAATGTTGATAAGAATGTTCGTTTTTTTCTACAAAGCCTTTAAAATACAGATTTTTAGCATATGTGCCACATTTCCATAAATCCCCTCATTGTTAACTCATTAATGAAATCAATGTGACACCCATTTTTTTTAAATGGCTGATAATGATATATAAATAATTCATTCATGATATACTAGTCCTTCTAAATGAGCATGACTGAGTTATTCATGGAGTGCATGAATTTCTGACAGTGCACAAAGTCTGTCTTGCAAAGGATGCCCACGAAGTCATTCAGGAATATTTATTTGATGGATTTAATTAAAATTTACTCAGTTGTCAGGGACTATAAAATATTGAGAAAATTGATCCTAGAAAATCCAGGCATTTGGTGTAGAATACTGTAAATTTAGAATGAATCCTTTATTATATATATCCACTTTGAATTTGAATGGTTGGGTTCTATAATCAAATGAATTTTGAAACCTCACTATGCTCTTAAAAAAAGAAAGAAAATGGGTTTATAAAGCATTTATGACAAAGTTCAAAATCTAAGGTTAATACAAAAGGGTTTGAAAGCAATCACCAGGTAAGTAGAAATTTAGCATAGGAAATGAAAGGCAAAGATGGGGAAATAAAATGAAAGAAGCACTGAACAGAAAGAGATTTGAAAGGAACATTAATACTTCACATAATGAAAAAGGATATAGGTAGATGACGGTGAATATGGTAATAGTGAAGAATAACTGATGGAGTTACTTCAGTCCACACTAGAAAAAATTAATAATAAATAAAAGTCTGTTGGCAGACCTGTGGGTATTCTAGACTTTAAAAAGACCAATAAATCAAGAATTTATAATGTAAGTTTTAGGATGAAGAAAGCATGTGGGACCTGCATCTAAATTCCCAGGCTTCAGGAAAATGCATGTCATGCCTATTGAAAAACAACAACAAATCCAGGAGAGCTATTTAGCATACATCAGTGAAAATAAAGATCAACAGAAATTGCTTTCTAAAAAATATTTTTAGAGGAATTTAAAAGTGATGAGACTCTCATTATTTCCATTTCTCTACAGATTGCCAATGTGCCTCTATTTTTTATGCTTCTTTCCTTTCATTGAATGCTAATGAGAATACGATCTGCATATGCATAATCTGGGCTCAGCTACACATGTGAGATGATGCTCTGTGCATTAATTTGCCAGCCAAATTGCTATCAGCCTTAAATATTTGAAGAGATCAGAGAAAGTTCTGGAGGAGGAGATTTTAACCAATCACTGTTAACTTTGAGTGCTCAAGAAGGGAGGTCTTTTTTCTTGGTAATTACTGTTATAAAATGATGGAACTACCTGAGACTCCTGAAACATGTTCATTTGTCTCTTACTAATCACTCACAAAAACCAACATTGGTTTTGGCCAGGTCTTTTCATGACCCTGGATTGCATGTTTTCATATTGCTAACTCTAAGACTTGGGTCTGCTCCTTGCACATCTGATAAACCAACCTTTTGAACAGCAATTTCAGTGTGATGAGAAGCTATGATAGAGATAAGAATGATGTACCTGAGACATCACTGAGCAAACAGCTTTGGCAAGTCAATTTGGCCACAATTATATGAGATATAACACCTACTACTCCATTTTGAAAAGTTATACAGCTTCCATGAAATCTGATTTACAATTAATTTTTCATGATCCTTGCATGCACCATTTTCCTGTGTGATTAAGATAATTGAATTGGACAACATGAGCTCCAATCCAACTTATTCGATGTCTGGCCTCGGGTGATGAGTTAACCAAGAGCTTTCACTTCTGTGAAATTGAGATAATAACAAAACCTGTAATAATTAATTCCACCACCTCTCTGCCATTTTCTTCTACTGTGGTTGTGCACTGTTTGCTATAATACAGAAGCTTTATATAAGTATTGGAAATACAAGCAAGAATATGTAAAGTGAACAAGTTACAGTAGAGTTTCCACGTTAAGACAGGCAAGGAAAAGATGCCTGGTGCATTACTTTGTAAAACTAGACAAAGACAATCCTATGGACCACAGCAGAAGCATCCAACTTACTTGCTTTGTACATATAAGTAGGGATCAATTGTTAGAGGAAGACACCAAGTGTGGTGAAGGAATGTGACAATAATAGCAAAGGAGATCTTTGGTCAGGTGGATTGGCATAATAGCTACAATGATGGACTTAGACATACTGCCAATTGTGAACATGAGTTTGGACCAGGTAATGTTCCATTCTGTTGTATCCAAGTCACTCTGAGTCGACATTATCTCAATGGTAGCTAACAACAACAAAGAGTTGCTTCAAGATTTGAATAAAGTATTTTCCTATTAGGGGTATAGGGGGCTTTTCCTGATGTTTGTCTAGTCTAAATGTTCATCTGCTTTTAAGTCATAAAAATGCTAGCTAGGATGTCGATGAAGAATGATAGCTTGTACATGTTAACAATTGGACTGAAAATATTGGGTTGTTGTCAATATTGGTGGGTGCTATCAAGTTGGTTCTAACTCATAGTGAACCAATGCACAACAGAACGAAATATGTGCAGTCTTGTGCCATCCTTACAATTGGCTCAATATTTGAGCCTCTTATTATAGCCACTGTACCAATCCATCTTGCTGTACGTCTTCCCTTTCTTCATTGACCCTCTATTTTCCAAGCATGATGTACTTCTTCTGAGCAAGTTCCCTCCTGATAACATGTCCAAAGCACATGAGATGAAATTTCACTATACTGGTTTCTAAGGAGCATTCCACTGTACTTCTTCTGAGATACTAGAGGAAGCTGGAAAAAATTCATGAGAATGGAATGAAAAGATAATGGAAGTTTTTTTCATGAACTTTTTGAGGTCCCATCGTATTTGTTTATCCTTCTTGTAGTCTATGATGGAGTCAGTATCCGTTTTAGTGTACAGATGAGGTGCTTAACTATCCCATGGCTGGTGGTGACGTGGTTAAGTGTTGGGTTGCAATTTGCATTGTCCCTAGTTGGAAAACAACTGCAGCTCTGTTTTCTAGCCCTGGAAACAGTGACAGTCTCAGAAAACACAGGGCGTCACTATCAGTCAGCTCTGACTGGATGGGAGGGAGGTTTTGGTTTTTGACAATTGGGCAAGTGACAACTTTGCTTTCTGTCACTTTAAAGAGTTCTTTTGCAGTTGAGTTGCCCAATGAAATATGTCTTTAATTCCTTGACTGCTGTTTCCATAGGTCTGAGTAAAATTAAATCATTGACGACTTCCATTTGTCTTCCATTCTTATCAGTATGCTGTCTATTGGTCCAGTTGTGAGGGGTTTGGTTTCTTTGTGTTGACGTGTAATCTATTCTGAATGGCATGTTAAAAAATTTTAATCAGTTTTCCTTGCTTTCAGTAAGAAAAATATTAAGTATCATCTGCATATCCCAAGTTATTAATGAATCTTCCTCAATCCCTAAACTGCAATGTTCTTCAAAAATCAAGCTTCTCAGATTATTTTCTCAGTATACCAAATGAGTAAGTAGAGTGAAAAGATACCACCACCCTGATGCACACATTTCATGATTTTAAACAATACGGAAACCCTCGTTCTGTTTAAAAGGCTATCAGTTGGTCAATAGAGATTTGGTCAATGAAGTTTTCGTGTTCTTTGCGATGTTATCCATTGTTTGTTATGATCCACAGTTGATTGAAAGTATCCTTCTTGGCAACGAGAATATCAGAATATTGTTTACCGATGTTTTATTGAATGTATAGGCAGTCATATAACATTGGTAATTACACTTTTTGCTCTTAGTCCTCTTCTGAATCTGGCCCTTATTTTTGGCATTGCCTTGCTGAAGTATTTCTGCAAAGCTTTTAGAATTCTCTTCAGCTACACTCTACTTACATATGTTATCATGATATTGTTTAACATCTTTCACATTCTGTTGGATCACTTTTCTTTTGAATAAGTACAAATGTAGATCTCTTACAGTTAGTTGGCTAACATCTAAATTGGTTCTTCATCAATTTATGGAGCTTTGTTTTTGCCTTCAGTTAAGATTGGATTTCTTCTTTTAATAGGACCAGTTCCTTATAATGTCATATTTCCTAAAAAGGTAGAATGTTGACCATTTCCTTTTGGTGCATTGACTCTGTGTATTTCTTCAAACTTTTTCTGTTGCTTCCCAAATCGCGGTTTATCTTGACCAAAAAAATCCTCCAATAACACAATCTGAGGATTGAACCTTAGTTCTTTCAGCTTGAAAAATCCAAAGAATATTCTTCTTTTCTGGGTTTCTAGTACCAGGTCTTTACATGTTTCATTATAATACTGTGTTCCTTGAGCTGTCCTTTGGAATATTCTTCCAATTCTTTTATATCATTATTTCTTCCATTAACTTTAGCGAGTCTATGTTCAAGGGCAAGTTCATGAGCCTCTTCTGACATGTATTTTGCTCTTTCCTTTCTTTTAAAATGATTTTTTTGATTTCTTCATGTAGGATACTCTTTTTTTTAAAGACAACTCATATTTTAAAATGAGAGAACAAGAAAAAGGCATTTCATAAGAGTATGTCCAAGTGACCAATAAGCCTCTTAAAAAGCAACTTCAACAGTATTCAACACTAGTCCCGGGAAAAACAAAAACAAGTTAAAACCACTGTGAGATGCCAATGGCCAAAGTGTTGAGCATCTCAAACCCTCATGATTCTCGAGGGCACATTATTCGTACTTGCTTTCCAGTGTTGTGGGAAAAGTGACTGCAAATTGAACGTTTTAAAGCAATGCACATTTGCTCTGTCAAAAGTCCTGAGAGTCAGGAAAGACTGACTGGATCTTGTACTCAGAGCTTCTATCAAGGACTGTGTTTATCTTGAGATCTGACTGGTGGAGAATATGCTTCAAAGATCACTTGGGTAGTTCCATTATTTTATTGAACACAAAGGCTTTTGACTGTGTGGATAATAGCAAATTATGGATTACACTGCAAACAATGTGAATTCCAGAACACTGCAGTTTGCACATGTAGCTCCAGTACACAGACCAACAACATGGTTTAAAATTTGAGAGATGTGCATCAGTTGTATACTTGCACCCTACTTGTTCAGTTGGTTTTCTAAGCAAATCGTCTGAGAACCTGGACTACATGATGGGAACTGAGGCATCAGAATGACTCATAAACCACCCGTGATATGGTTTTTAATCATAAAGACTTTTTCAACTTCTAAAACCCAACACTTCTCGAGTGTTTGGTCTGGTAGCTCCATTTGCTAAGTAAAACTTTATTAATTAATTTTCCCCAAGCTGCAGAAGAGGAAAAAGGAATGTTTCTTTGACAATAGTTCCAAAGTAGCAGGTTCAAGTTGGGATATAAAAAAAGGAGTTATGAGAGCTGAGTTTTGCATTTTTTAAAGTGATTTTAGTGTTCTGAAGGATCTCAAGTTCTTTGTTAGTAGGATTGTTGGCAATAAAGGACATTAGATAGATGATAGATAGGTAGGTAGTTATATAGATAGATATGGTGTCTATATAATATATAGACACTTATGAAAAATTCTTCCAAGTAATCTATTGGAAGAATATAGAATTATTTGTATCCTTCAGGAGTCCTAGTGGTGAAGCGGTTACGAAGTGGGCTGCTAACCTCAAGGTGTACAGTTTGAAGCCATTCCTTGGGAGAAAGATAGGACTTTCTACTCTTGTAGAGTTACAGACTCAAACACACAGGGGCATTTCTACCTTGGTTTATAGAGCCATTCTGAGTAAAAATTGACTTGATTGCCATGAATTTGGTTTGTTGGATTTTGAACTGTATTTCTTACATTGCTTGCCTCCTAACCACAAGGTCAGCAGTTCAAAACCACTAACTCTTCTACAGAAGAAAGATGTGATTTTCTGTTTCTATAACCAGTTATTGGAAACCTGCACGGGCATGACTCTTTTGTTTCCAATAGTGGCAAGTGTCTTCATATATTTGTTCTTGCCTCTTAGAAAACATAGGACTCTTTCTTCCTCTGTCTATTTTGGGGGCCAAATGTTTGGACAACCAAAGTTGGTCTTAATACCTATGAGTTTCATATTTATTTTCTGTGAATATTTGAAAATGTTTAGCTACATTTTGAAATCTTCTATATGACAATATCCACTCTTAGTTATCGAGCGCTGTGATAACAGAAATACCACACATGGATGGTTTTGACAAATATAAATTTTTCCACTCTCACAGTTAAGGAGGCTAGAAATGTGAATATAGGGTATCAGTTCTAAGAGAAGATGTCCTCTCTCTTTTGGCTTGGAAGGAATGTCCTTGTCTCCTGATGTTATCTGTGGGCCTGGCATTCCTTGGAGATATCCACGTACCTTGGCATCAATCTTCCTCTGGGCCTAAGAGGTTCTCAGCACAGGGACCCTTTTGTGTGTGTTTGTGTTTTCTTGAGGAATAGTAAAATTCTTATTTATTTATGGTCTCTAATTCATCTCTGACACTTAGGTTTTTAAAAAAACTCTATAGGTCTGCCATCTAATTTTTCAATTTTAAAAGAACATTTTGTAATATCTTTCTTTTCTAAAAGTTCACATTCCTCCTTTTACCATAGACTATTTTGAATTTGGAATCCTTCAGATATATTTCTCCCCATCGAAGACTTCACGTATGTAGTTCCTTGTTCCTGGAATAAGTTTCTTCCCTCCTCTTGCCCTCCCCGCACCTTTCACCTCACTGAACTTATGAATTCAATTCAATAGGGCTTATCTTAAATAGTACCTCTGTTTAAAGTTTCCATTTTCTAATAAAAATGTAAGCACCTCTCACACTCCTGGTCCTGAGGGTATCATCCGCTCTGGATTCCTTGTGATACTGGGAGGGTAGAGGGTGAGTGGGTTGGAAATAGATAACTGATTACAAGGATCTACATGCGACCTCCTCCCTGGGGGTCGGACAACAGAAAGGGGGGTGAAGAGAGATGTCAGACAGGGCAAGATATGACAAAATAATAATGTATAAATTATCAAGGGCTCATGAGGGAGGGGAAAGCGGGGAGGGAGGGGAAAAAAGAGGACCTGATGCAAAGGGCTTAAGTGGAAAATGCTTTGAAAATGATGAGGGCAAAGAATGTACAGATGTGCTTCACACAATTGATGTATGTATGGATTGTGATAAGAGTTATATGAGCCCCTAATAAAATGTTAAAAAATGTAAGCGCCTCATTGTGTTTGTTCTGTGCTGTCTCTGCAGTGATAACCCAGCACCTGGCACCTAATAACTACTCAAAAAATATGTGTTAAATAAATAATATTTTATGTTATAGGTTCTCAGGAAATAAAGTAAAGCTGGAAACTTACCAATGAATAGCGCCACACCGAAATGTTGTCAATTGCAAAATGCCACTCTGGTAGCGTTGAGAGGAAAATGTCACCCCTTATTGCCCCCAATCCAATCTGTGGCTTAGTGTGAAATCGATTCTAAGAGGGAACCTGTATATTCAACCAACAGGGAGATGTATAAATGAGGGGATGTTTATGTGACTTTAAGCAATCTGTCTACATCTAAAAGAATAATTTTATATTGATCTGTAAATACAGAGCTCCATGTATTTATTTAGCACCACATAAACTAACAGGTATACTTTAACTAATAATGTAAAATATTTGAGCATTCACTATGACCCAGGCATTAAGTAGAATCTGATGCTGTGGTAAATGTGTAAATACTATGACTATTCCTACAACAGGCTATTATAGTAAGATTTTTAACTCCAGCTCTCTTCAGCACCCACTAATAACATTGTATATCAAATCATAAACCATAAAATAAGAAATGTAAGAATTAGGAGTATGTTTTGGTTTTCTACAGCCCAGCACAAAGTCTATTAATGATACTATTAATCTAAGAGGTAAACATTTAATTTCAATGACTTCATGGGTCTCTCCTGCCCCCCACCCCCCGCCACTTCTCTGTGAGTTATGTCTAAATTCCAGAAGAGTTATGTAAAGTTAAAGTATGTGGATGTAAATGCTCTGATACAAACTGGCTTTGCTCATTGCTATCCATCACCACTGGCATTTGCTAGGAAGTTCTTTGTTATGTTCAGACTTTTGGCATTAGCCCATGTGGCCACTGAAACCCCCCTGCCCCCCTAGGTTTGCACCTGCCAGACCTTGTCAAGTTGCTCTTTTCTCTGTTATTTGGGGTACAAGATGAATTCTTTCCCTTATGCGATTTTGTAAGTGGTGGGATTCTCTACCCTTCTTTAAAAAAATCAAATCATTTTATTGGGGGGCTCGTACAACTCATCACAATCTACACATACATCCATTGTGTAAATCACATTTGCACATTTGTTTTCCTAGTTATTCTCAAAACATTTGCTTTCTACTTGAGCCCCTGGTATCCGCTCCTTATTTTTTTTCACTCCCACCTCCCCATGAACCCTCAATAATTTATAAATTATTATTTTGTCATATCTACTCTTATGCAATTGGTCTAAAACTAGACTGTAGCCACAGAATGTGTCTGTAGTAATCTCAATTCCATCTTTCAAAATATATTTTGCATAAATACCGAAACCATGATACATGGAAAAGGTATCTGCCCATCTTTCAGGATTTTCCTAATACATTGGTTTAACAGTACAATTGACCGATCATATATTAAAGCATTCCTTGTATAGGCTAGAAGTCCATTTCATGAAAAAATGAAGAGTTAGAATAATGTTTGAAAGTTGATATGATGCCTTAAATGTTTTGTTGCCTAGCTTTTTTCTCTTCATATGTTAAGGCTGTTGTCATGTGACTTCCTCAGTGTGCTCCATGGCGTGTCAGGGAAAGCTGCTCTAACTTCCACCGGCCTTTCTTCGTTTCATTCAGGAGGAAGAGGAGAAAAGGCCATATTGGTCACATGATCTTCCACTAATCGGTCCATCTGTAGGACTGGGGTGGTGTGTGGTGTTGCTGTAATGCTGTGCACTGTGCCTGTAGTGGTTCACATTCTGTCACTGGCCTTCCAGGACCAGAGCAGCTGGAAAGCAAGGCCTGGTGATCCACTTCTGAGAAGCAACCAGTCACAACACTATGAGTCACAACAGAAAATTGTCTATAGGGTGGGAAAAAATGAGCTCCCTAGGGTAGCCAGGAACTCAAATATGCAGTGGCCTCAACAATTCTTGAACATAGCAAAAATTGTGAAGATGGAACAGGTCTTTAGCAATACCCTGTTCTGTTGAATCTGGGGTTGCCATGAGTAGGAATTAACTCCAAGGTAACTAACACATCACATGCGCAAATCTAGTTGTGAGGATGTTACCGTCATATTCATATTTATAATCCTGGAAGGTTGTGTAACAGCTAAAACTTGCAAACTCTATTACTATTCTATTAGTCTGTTACTAAAGAAAGAGAGGCATGGTTTCCAGAAAACTCTGCTTTCAGAGACAGGGCCCGTCTCTGCTCTCTGATGCACCATGCCTCGTTAGCAATTCCCTTGCCCCACCTGGATACTCCGTCTAAGAGCGCCGAACTTCTTCTGGAAGACCACTAGGCCCATCCCTTTCCGTTTTCTAGTTGTTGCCATCAGGGTTACTAACCATGGTTGCATCATTGTACTGGGAGTTAGGACAAGGAAGAGAAGCGCCAGGACATTATCGTTTACGAACAATTCTGCTTTTGCTGTCTAAATGACTATACTTTTTAAAAGTCAAATGCCCAAACTTGACCCTTTCGTGTTCTTCTGAGACATCGCTTTTCTGAGGCCTTGCCCATAAAAACGCTAAAGTTGCTACTGAGAAATGCAGATGGAGGTGGTGGGCCACGAAGGAACAATGGACACTGGGCACTAGAAGCACAGTGGTGCCATGTATTCTCTGACCCCCTATGAGAAGCCTGTACTGTGATTTAAATGCCTCTGTCCCAGTGCTCATCCTCGGTTAGTAACTTGGACAACATTTCCATTTCAATATTGCCTTCCAGAAATGACTCTATGAACAGAGGACCAAGGGGCTATGCAGAGTTTAAGCAAAAGGCTAACTATGCTTTGTGATGATGAAACAACCATCAGAAAAGAATTTTCTTGCTCAGAGTTTAACTTGCAGAGTTGCTTTTCTCCCATGGGCGGAGGAAATGCTGAAATTGGGTAAAAACCCATGTTTTTATCATGGGGACATCACTTGAAACATCTCTAATAGCTTATATCTTAATAAATTGCACAGGATTACTTTGCGACACTCTTGAGCCTTTAGCAAATATCTCATTTGTGTAGTAGAAGATGAATATTTAAAAAATGGCCCCATTGCTTCACTGTGGACCTGTTAGGTCTAATATCCTGAGAATAATCAGAAACCATACTTTATTTCTTATTTTCCTCGTCAATTAATGTGAATAGAATTTCAAATGTGTACAATGAGTTCTTCGAACATAAACAACTGCTATAAATAGCATGCGCCCCTTGCAACATGATCTCAAATTAAGCCCAAGAACAAAAAATGACAGCTGATTTTTAAATTAAAAAGTATGATAGGAGTTAATCTCACAGACAAGCAACAGACTTGGGATGACAGGGACTTTAATAGAGGTATTTCTTTATTTGCCAACTGCACAGCGAGTGTGCCTGCGATCTTAGCCCTATCTTTTTATTTAAGAATTGCTGCCAAGGGACAACTCATAAAAATTGAATCTCATTAGTATTAATCTTAATAATTCACTCAGCAAGCTCATATGCTCAATTCTGCCTGACTATTCTCCATGTCACAAAATGGCTTCCTAGTTCTGATTTTCATAATGAAGCTTCAGCCAAATCATTTCCCAATTAGATTATTCTGCATACAGGATAAAACTTAATGTATTCAGAGACAGAATAATATTACTTGAAGGAACATTAGTGTTCTATAAGCACCGCCTGTGAATTTTACAAATGAGGAAACAGAATTAATGTGACTAGTTCAAGGTTACAGAGCTGTGCTATACAGGCTTCAAATTCCCTCATAATGAAAATAAGAAAATGTGTCGATAAAAACATTTTCAAAAGTTAGCTTTAGAAAAATATCAGAATGATGGAGTTATATCTCTCCTGCACCTAGTTTCTCAACACTGTAGCCATCAGCATGCTTGCTACTATGGCTTGGTAAATATTGTCTACAATTTCAGTAACATGGAGGTAACATTTTCTGGGGCCACATTTATGCACCATATTAATAACTGATCAAGGATTTCCAAGCAAATCTAGCAGAGGCAGTTTTCCTCCAATACTGAAATAGACTTTGATTTCTTCATTTGAGCAAGCACCATATGATGGTCTTTGTGTTAGTCACACCATTTCACATCAACTTAATAAAAGAACGAAGGGGTGTAGGTTAGCCTGTCAATCAGGCCTCAGCCTGAAGATGTCTCCTGTGGGCATGGCCTAATAATGCGATTTGGGAGCTCCCTCTCTTCCTCCCTGCAGGTGGGACACGCTGTCTCTCTGCTAAACATTCCTCTTGACAAGCAAAACGGAGCCACGCTCATGGCAGCCAGAGCCCTCGAGATGCTCATACCGCCATTGGACCCACAGGACTTTCCACCCAATGGCCTGTGATCTCCCTGTATCCAGCAACATGGCATGTACTGCATTTGAAGAGGAATTCATGGGCTAATATTGGACATATGGGTTAATATCAAATTTATGGGCTTGATCTGGACTGGGCTAGGATGTTTTATTGAAGCATAATTACTTCTTGATATCAAGTTCTCTCTTATACATATATAAGTGTCTCTGGGTTTGTTGCTCTAGCAGATCAATTCACAGTCTTGTTGTTCGGTGCCATTCTGTAGCTTTGGACTCATGGCGATCCTACACCCAACAAAATAAAACACCACCTAGTCCTGGGCCATCCAAACTATTGTTTGTATGTCTATGCACTCTTGTGACAACCACTGTGTCAATCCATCTTGTGGAGGCCCTTCCTCTTTTTCGCTGCCTCTTTACTTTATCAAGTATGATAGTTTCTCCATGGACTGGTCTCTCCTGACATGTCCAAAGTACATGAGATGAAGTGCCGTTACTCTTGCCTCGAAGGAGCATTCTGGCCTTACTTCTCCCAAATAAACATTTGTTTGTTCTTCTGATAGCCTGTGGCACTTTCAATATTCTTCACTAGCTCCATAATTCAAATGCACAAATACTTCATTATTGCTTATTGAATATCCAACTTTCACGTGTATATGAGGTAATTGAAAATGTCATTGCTTTGGTCAAGTGCACCTTAGTCCTCAAAGTAATATTCTTGCTTTTTCAACATTTTATAGAGTCTCGTTCAGTAGATTTCACTAATGCAGTGTCGTTTGACCTCTCGACTGCTTTTTCTACAAGCATTGATTGTGTATCTGGGCAAGGTGAAATCCTTGGCAACACCAATCTTTTCTCCGTTAGTGTGAGGATCCAGTTGTGAGGACTTGGATTTTCTCTGTATTGAGTTGTAACCCCCCATAGAGAAGGCTTTTGCAATCCTTGATCTTCATCAGCAAGCCTTTCAAACCCCCCTCACTTTCAGCAAGCAAGATTGTGTCATCTGCATATCAAAAGTTGCTCATAAAACTCCTTCCAATCCTGATGTTGCATTCTTCTTCATATGCTCCAGCTTTTCCGATATTTTCTCAGCATACAGATTGAATAAGCATGGTGAAAGAATACAAGCTTGACAAACACCTTCCCTGGTTTGAAAACATGCAGTATGGCCCTGTTCTGTTTGTACAAATGCTTCTTGATCCATGTGCCGGTCTCACGGATTCTGGGATTCCCAGTCTTCTCAAGGCTATCCATCGCTTGTTATGTTCTACCCAGTTAAACGCATGTCCACGTGATGGAGCTTGCTGATGTTTAGAGGATAATTTGTGTCATTTATCACGTCCTTGTATGTAATTACCAACTTATAAGATCTTAAAAAACCCAAACCCACTACCATCTAGTCTATTTCCACTCATAAAATTCAACTTACTGCCACTGAGCTGGTCTGACTCATAGTAACTGCTTATTGTTTATGTTTTTGTTAGGTGCCAATAAGTTGGTTCGGACCTATAGTAACCTTATGCACAACAGAACAAGACACTACCTGGCTCTGTATCATCCTCACCATCATTCCTATGGCTGAACCCGTGGTTATAGCTACTATGTCAGCTATCTTCTCTAGAGTCTTCCTCTGTTCACTGCTCCTCTACTTTGCCAAGCATGATCTCCTTCTGCAGGCACTGGTCTCTCCTGACAAAGTGACCAAAGTTTGTAAAATGAAGTTTCGCCCTCTCGTCTTTTAAGCAGCACTCTATGAAAACTTTTGCAACAGCTGACTTGCTTGTCCTTTGGGTAATATATGGAATTTTACACAGTCTTCTCCGTCACTACAATTCGAATTCATTGCTCCTTCTGTGTTCTTCCTTATTCAACACTCAACTTTCTCATGCATATGTGCAATTGAAAATACCACTGTTATTTAACCAACTCGAATTCCATCTATGCAACCTTTATCAATGGTGTACTATATATTTTCCACCTTTTGCTAAGCTCAAGATTAGCAGTTTGGTGAGACTTCTGTCAAGAAAGCCTAGGGTAAGCTGCCTGCACCGGTAGTTCTGTGGACATTGTAGAGTAGGGGGAGCAGAAGGCCCAGTAGGGGATCAGAGTCTGTATGTTAATCTCTACAACCCCCAGAGCTCTTCCCTGACCCAGGAAACAGCCTACACTCCCACCACCCACTTCCAATCACTGTGGAGTCCAAGAGCCCTGCAGGCTGGAGTAAGGCTGCCTCAATCTGTGCTGCCTGCTCTGCTATGGCTCTGCCCATGGTGCCACCTGTTGGTCATCCACCCGTGCCCCAACCACCTTGCTTTAAGCTTGCTGGTAGTTCACCAGCAGCCCGTTCAGTGGCAGTTTGAATCCCCAAACAACCTTTGTCCACTCGTGGCTCTTTCTGCCATGCCTAGGACCTTCCCTCCATGTGCTAGTGGCTGCCCTAAACATGCCTGACACTCTCATGCCATCTGAGCACAGTGCCCCCCACCTTGTTCCAGCCCTCAGCACTGCCTCCACCGCGCACCTCACCCTTCCATGCCCAGACCTGCACTCACTTCAGACCGAGGCCAGAGCTGCTGCAGCTGGAGCTGATCAGATGTCCTTTAGTGGCTTTCACAGCTGCCAAAGTGCTCCTACAGAAGATCAAGTGGCATCTTCCTGTGAAACTTTATGCCATGGTTGGATCAATCTGTAGTCTCACTATGGCATCAGAACCAGTTTGCCTCCAGTGCTCAGTCCTTCTAGTAGGGTTGCACATGACTTCATGACCCCTCTTTGGGACCTCAACCCTGTAGCCACCTCCTTCCCCTCGCCAGGTCACCACAATCTTCCGGCTCCTCCTCCGCTGGGCCACGCTGGATCTGGATCAGCAGCACTCCTACAGGTCCATCCTGGTTCTGAGAACTCCCCACTGGATTACCCCAGCCACAAGGATCTTCACTGGGCTGCTCCCGGCCCTACGGCCCTCCTGAAGGACTTCACCTGCCCTGTGGCTCCTCTGCCTGGTCGCCCATGGTCCTCTGGCTCCCCAACCAGTCTGCACCCAGCCCTGCCACTTCCCCGAGGGTCCATGGAGTCCCTGTTAACCCCACCACAGGCCCAATCCTGATCCATGGGCCCCCAATTGAGCCAAACTTGTACCCATAACTCCTCCACAAGTCCACCCAGGCTGTGAGGCAAGCCTGCTGGGAAGTCCTCAACCTCTAAAGTTCCTCAACAATCAGTAGGTCACTAGGCATTCTGAGAAAGATAGATCACAGGGAAACAAGGAGATTACAAAATTAATCTCTATAATTAGGCAATTTAACCTGATGGAAATTTACAGAGCTCTCCATTTAAAGGCAAAAAAAAAAAAGTCACATTTTTATCAAGACAACATGGCACATACCGGACAATAAATCACACGCCAGGGACACAAGTTGAGCCTGTGTAAATTTAAGCACGTTGAGAGCACTCAGACTTCCCTATTGGATCACTACATGTGGATCAGGAAATCAACAAAAAGCTGATCAAGAAAACAAGGGAAAACAATTGGAGGATGAATAAGTCCCTACTACAAAATTGGCGGGTACTGGTTAATATCAGAGATGAAAATAGAAAGTGAAAATGTGAATACGACTTACCAAAACCTTTGCAACACAGCAAAAGCAGTTATCAGAGGAAGTTTGATAGCTGTAGATGGAAACATGAAAAAGGAAGAGAGACTTATGACTAATAGCAAAATTAAAGAAATAATGAAAATCTGGGCAGAGATACATGAGTGGGAGAATAAGAAAACACTGCAAGAAATCAATGCAGCAAAAAGCTGGTTCTTTGAAAGTTTTAAAAGAATTGATAGATCATTGGGAAACCTATCCAAAGAAAGGAAGGAACAAACATCAAAAGTCAAGATGAATCAGGGGAATTTACACAGACCCTAATGAGATTAAAAAGTTTATTACTCAGTACTTCGAAGGCTTGTGTTCCCATGAATTCAACAAGTTGGAAGATATGGACAAATACTTGGAAAAACAATCACGTTCTAGACTATCCCAGATGGATAGCCAGAACCTCAACAGACCCGTATCAATAGAAGAAATAGATGAGGTTACCAATGGCTTACCAACTGAAAAATCCCCCAGGCCAGACAACTGCACAAGAGAATTCTGCCAAGCATTCAAGGAAGAACGGACACCAATCCTACACTAGCTCTTCCAGACCATATAAAATGATGACAAACCCCCAAACTCTTTTTGTAAAGCAAGCATAACATTGATCCTAAAGTGGGAAAGGATAACACAAGAACTGAGAACTACAGACTGATATCTCTAATGAACATCATTGCAAAAATGTTTAACAAAATATTGGCCAATAGAATACAAAAGTATATACAATGACTAATTCTTCATGACCAAATGGGATTCATTCCAGGTATTCAGGGATGGTTCAACATAGGGAGATCCATCAACATTATTTTTGCCACATTGACAAGAAAAATGATAAGAACTACTTGATAATTTTGATAGGTATAGTAAAAGCAGTCGACAACATCCAACACCCATTCCTGTTTAGGATACACAAAAAGATAGAAATAGAAGGAAAACCCCTCATTATAATAAAGTCGCAGATGAAAAACTAACAGCCAATGTAGTAGTCAATGGGGAAAAGACAAAACCATTTCCATTGAAAAAGGGGACCAGATAAGGATCTTACTGGAAGTACTAGCTAACAACATAAGGGAAAGGAGAAGTAAAACTATCATTATTAGTAGATAATATGATTTCATATATTAAAAACCCATGCTGGAAGTGATAGAGGAATATGGCAGAGTGACAGGATACAAGATCAAGAAACAGAAGTCTTTTGAATTGCTATACACATTGAAGGAGACCACAGAAGAGGACATCAAAAAGGCAGTACCCTTCACAATAGCCAAGCACTGATTGAAATATCTAGAGATATACCTAACCAAAAAAAAAAAAAAAACCCAAAAGATTTCTATGAGGAAAACTACAGAACACACGTACAAGAAAACAAATGACCTCCACAAATGGAAGAATATCCCATGCTCATGGATCAGAAGACTGAATATAGTAAAGATGTCAAGCCTACCCAAGGCATTATATAGGTTTAATGTTATCCCAATACAAATGCTAGTATCTTTCTTGACCAGATTGCAAAAACTTACTACCAACTTCATATGGAGAAGGAAGAAGCCCACAATTAGTAGAGATCTCCTTAAGAAGTTGGATGGTTTGCTTTACCTGACTTTAGCATCTATTTTACAGTCATAGTAGTCAAAAGAGCATGGCACTGGAATAATGACAGCTACTCAGAACAATGGAAGACAACAGAAAATCCAGAAATAAAACATCAGCATACAGACAACTGATCATCGATAAAGGCCGCAAAAATACCAAATGGGAATGGATGCCTTCTTCAACAGGTGGTGCTGGAAACAATGGATTGCTACTTGCAGCACAATGAAGCAAGACCCTTGCCTCACTCCATGTGCAATAAATTTAAGGTGGATCACAGACATGGAGGTAAAGTGCCAAACTATTAGGGCCATCAACAAGGGAATTGGGACAAACCTAAGAACTTTGGTGCAAGGAATACCGAGGCTATCAGAAATAGGAAAAGACACAAACACAGAGAAACCACAAATTGACAAGTGGGATCTACTGAAGATAAAACACCTGTGAACTTCGAAAGACTTTGCCAAGAGAGTAATAAGAGAGCCCACAGATTGGGGAAAATCTTTAGCAATGACACATCAGAAAAAGGGCTTAGTACTAAAATACACAATACTCTGCTAGTGTACAATAAAAAACAAACAAAAAGCCCATTGAGGAGGTGGGCAAAAGACCCGAACAGAAGTTTCACAAGGGTGGAAATCCAAATGGCCAATAAACATGTGAGAAAATGTTCCCCATCATTAGCGATATGGGAAATGTAAATTAAAACAACTATGAGATACCACCTAACACCCTCAAAGGTAACTCGATTCACAAAATCAAAAAGCAATGAGTGCTGGAGGGGGTGTGGTGAGAAATGAACTCTTATCCACTGTTGGTGCAGCCATTATGGAAATCAATCTGGCAGCCTACCAAAAGTGGACACTGAGCTACCGTATGACCCAGCAATCCCCCTGCTCAGCACATACCCAGAAGAATTAAGAAACAGACCGTGAACAGACAGCTGTGTAACAATGCTTATCACAGTGTAGTTTGTAGTCACTAAGAGTTGGGAACCACTTAAATTTCCACCAACAGGCAAATGGATAAAGATAATTGGGTATATACATATAACAGAATACTATGCATCCCTAAAAAGCAGTGATGAACACATGAAGCACATCATGTCATGGAAAGAGAGTTAGTCTGGGTAGACTAGAGAAACAAATTCATAGACATGCATATGTATATAAGAAAGAGGTTTATATAAAAGAGTAATTGAATATTAAGAAAGCATCTCAATCCAGTCCAGATCAAGACCATAAGTACGACATTAGCCCATATGTCTGACACCAATCTATAAAGTTCTCCTCAGACTCACAGAACACATGTAATGATGCCTAATGCAGGAAGATCACAGGCCAGAGAGTGGGAAGTTTTATAGATCCAGTGGCATTGTAATCATCTCAGTGCTGCCACGGGTCTCCACGTGGCTTCTCCAGGTGCAGGGTTCTGGCTCCATTAGAGTAGATCCATATGGCTTCTCCTCAGAGATGTCTCGAGTTGATCTTGTCAGTAGAGTGTTCAAGGAAGTGAGCCAAGAGAGAGTGTGTCTCCCGCCTCCAAAAGGGAAAAACAGCAGTTCCCAGAATTCCCAGGAGAAAGCCATGCCCACACAGAGGCCTCATTGGCTATGATCCGATTGACAGACGAAACCCCAGCTCTTCACTCATCATCCTCTCAAATTGACACCACATTATGTAACTACCACAGGAAGAGTTGGAGGAAATTATGCTAAGTGAAGTAATTTAAGCCCAAACGGACAAGCACAACACAAGTCCACTGAGGAAAGTTCAAAAAGCACAATGGGCATGGGGGAAAGCTGCTTACTGCATAAATTCCCAGATCCAGGTACTCTGCCAGGGATTAGACCCAACCCAGGGATGCATGTGGCATCCAACTAAATAGGAGGGAAAAGGGGGAAAACAAACAAAGATGAGGGTAGTGGGACAACAGGACACTAATCAACTCATGGGGAAGTTATTGTTTATGTCTCCACAGGAAAGGGAGAGTGGCACCAGATCTCATCCCGGTGCACCATGCTTGAGGGCAGCATCTTGGCATGAGCAGCGAACTAGCAGAGAGGAGAGAGGGGCCAGCCCTAATCCGAGCTATGTTGACCTCTCCCTAGAAGAATGCACAACAGCATTGAAGATATAGTTGGAGAGAGTAGCGGGTCTGTCCAGACCCAAATGGAGCAAATTAAGAGGGAAAGAGAGAGACAGTGAACTGCAACCTGGCCAATCCCTCGAGGACAATATCCCTTTTTAGAGCAGTCAATACACAGAGAGGACCATAGGGCCGGCCCCTCCAAGAGACATGAACTTCCCCTCACTGACCCACAGTGCTGAAAGGGAAAGCACAGGAGACACAGTGTGGGATTTGTGCCCAGCCCGACTCCCCCACACAAGGACGAAACACTAAGTGAGTGTAACAGAGCATCAAGAAGAACAAAGCAATTAAGTCCCTGAGAAATCCCCAAAATAGACTTCCGACTCAGGTGGCAGGGCTTGCTTGGCATCTCATCAAACTCGAATGGAAAACATTCATAAGAGTCAACAGACAGACCTGGAACTATTTATTGACTTTAAAGTTTATTTATTTGTTTGTTTGTCAATATAAGATAAACAGGATAAAGCATCCCAAGGGGAAAACAATGGACCATCAGTTCCAGGGGGGCATGAGGGAGGAGGAGGCAGGGGAAAATAAGTGGGAAGCCAGAAACCTCAGGGACAACGGAACAACAGGGATCTAAAATCTATGGCAAGGAGGTCGTCAAATGCCTAGTGGGGTTTCATCAAGTGCACTGTAGCTTAGGGTAATTACTGAGAGCCGAATGAAGGTTAAACATGACTGTGAGACAGCACTAAAGTAAAAGGAAAGAGAGGACAGAATTAGCTGCCAAAAGACATTTATAGAGGTATAAATATAGGCAGGTATATGCTTATATTAATATATGTTGATAGGGGTATAAGTCTATGCACATATATTTATATGTTAAGTATTAAGGTAGCAGACAGACTTTGGGCCTTTAATCAAGTCCTCTCTCAGTGCAAGAATACTTTATTCTAATAACCCAACGTTCTGTGATACTCACCTTCCTGACATGATTGTTGAAGACAAAATGGGTACATAAGTAAATGTGGTGAAGAAAGCTGATGGTGGCCAGTTATTGAAGATATAGCATCTGGGCTCTTAAAGGCTTGAAGTTTAACAAACTGCCATAGAGCAACAAGACCACATGGAAGAAGCACACAGCCTGGGTAATCATGAAGTAGATGGGATCAGGTTTCAGAAGATCCAAAACAAACAATTCGATCAAGGCTAACAAGATGGGTAAGAGTGGAGACACAAAGCCCATTTGTAGACAGTTGGACATCCCTTCACAGAAGGGTCACAAGGAAGGGACATGTCAGCCAGGGTGTAGTATAGCACTGACGAAACACACGACATTCCTCTAGTTCGTCAATGCTTTCTTCCCAACACTATCATGACCCTAGATTTACTTTACAAATACAGCTAGAACGGAGTACGTACATTGGTACAGATAAGAGTTCTCAACACATGCAATCCAGGACAGTTAACCCCCTCAGGAACAGTAATAGGAGTAGTGATTCCATGAGTCTCGGGGGCTTGAGGGGGAAGAAGGGGGGTAAAGGGTGGAACAGATCACAATAATCGATGTATAGCCCCCACCCCCCACCCCAGGGGAATGAATAATAGAAACATTGGTGAAGGGAGACAGAGGTCAGTGTAAGATATGAGAATAAAAGCAATAAAATATAATTTATCAAGGGTTCACGAAGGTGGGAGCATGTGGGAGGGAGAGAAAAGGGGACCAATATCAAGGGCTGAAGTAGAAGAAAATATTTTGAAAATGATGATGGCAACATGTGTATAAGTATGCTTGATACAATTGATGTATGGATTATTACAAGTCTTTTAAGAGCCCCCAATAATACCGTATATACTCCTGTATATGCTGAGTTTTCAGCACATTTTTAAATGCAGTTTTTGTGGTAAAATTAGGAGCCTTGGCTGATATTCAGGTCGGCTTATACTCGAGTGTGTACATCATTTTTTTTAAACGGTAGCAGTTTGAAACCACAAGCTGCTTCAAGGGAGAAAGATGAGACTTTTTGCTGCAACAAAGATCTATATCCCTGGGAACCCACAGGGGAAGTTCTACTTTGTCTTGTCGGGTCATTCTGAGTGGGAATCCCCTTGATGGCAGCGAGTTTGGTAATGTTTGGTTTTATATACTTGCCATCATCTGTCAGTTTGTTATATAGTGGCAGCTTCCTTGTTGCGGTGATGCTGGGAATGATACTACTGATATTTCACCTACCAACAAGGGCAGTCTCAGTGGTGTCTCAAGACTAAGGTAAAGTAGCAAGATGTGGTGATCTGCTTCTGAACAGAAGACAAGTAAACCTTATGGATCATAGAACGTTGTCCTAGACTTGACTCCTACATTGTTCGATAAAGTGAGGGCCAATAGAGGTAACAAAAACCCTTAATGATATGAATTGACACCATGGCAACAGAAATGGACTCAACTATACTAATGATCCCAAAGATGGTGCAAGATCAAACAATGCTTGTTTTCTTATCCACAGGATTGCTGGGAATCAGAGTGACTGCAAAGGCAACGAACTAACAACAAAGATAGCACATACTTGTATTGTATTGGTGTGCAACATTTACATGGAATCTTAGGATTGGTCCAGAAAGGCCCACTGGAAGGAATTTGATTGGGTACTTGTTCTCATCTCTGCACATCATGTATTGAAGGTAATCTTCCACTTTTCATGCTAAATAAAGGGGTGATGTTTGTTTGAGGCAAGTCCTGGAACTGGTTCATTCTGATATGATTCCTGGTGAGAGTTTGAAATTCTACCCCAGATATTCTGAATCAAAATCAAGTCAAGCAGAGGTCCACACTATGCTTATATGACCTGGTTTAGGATTTCCCTATCAGCCCACCACATCTAATTATATAGAATTCCTTGGAGAACTTGTTAAACTCTAGATTCTGATTCAGTATACTTGAGAGAAAAATGAGAGCCCTGGTGGACTGTCTGGTTAAACATCGGGCTTCTAACCCATCAGCCCCTTCCAAGGATGAAGATGAGGCTTTGACTCCCATCAAGTTTTATGCCTCAGAAATCCTACGGAGGAGTTCTACTTTGCCCTCAAGTGTGGCACTGAATTAGAGTCGACTTGATGGGAGAGCGAATGAGTTTTTTGTTTTGCTCCATCTCCTTAGACAATAATGTATGAGATGGTGTATGTGCTGTGTTCATGCCACAGAACCTAGTTCCCATAGGTAATTTACAGGCATTCAATGAACAGTCATAAGTGAATAAATAACACAATGGCCATATGCTTGGTTCCACAATTAGATCATGATTTCGGATGCTTCTCTTGATACGTTATTTCCCTTAGCACTGGGCACGGAGTAGACCCTTAATAAAAGCCCTTTGAATGGGTTATTTGAAATAGACTGCTCCCTTAAAAACTTCATTCTTCAATCCTTGTCTCCTTTTGGTCTATTATATCTTTAGGTCAATAGAAATTTCTCTTCATATATATTTTCATGAACAGAAGTTCAAATATTTCTGGCCTTATCTTTTGCCTTCTTATTTCTCTGCTGACTCTCAAAAAACACCCAATATTCTGGATCTAATAATTCAAGTCAGGTCTCATTCAGACTCGACAATTCAAGTAGCAGATTCACATAATATCTTTTGTTTGGCAAGGGAAGAGACTTATACAAACTAATGTTCAAAAATAATGCTTTCCTATTGTTAAAACCTTCTATTGCAACTCCAGCTTCAGAATTCTTCTGCAATGACACAAGGTCTGGAAAAAAAGGTGATAGTTTTACAGCAAAACGGATAGTTCATCTCTCTAGAGAATAAAACTTGTCATTGATCTTCATGACAAATTGAATTTCGGGGTCTGAAAATATAGACCTTGTTTTCCTTCTTTTTTCCCCTTTCATTATAAGGATGACCTTGCCTCTATTATAAATCAAAAGTAACATGGCTTTGTGGTTTTTATAAAGTTACAAGAACCAAAAAATGGTCCCATACCATAAGTCTAGTCTTATGTGCCTCATCTTGGGAGTCTCATGGACAGGTTCTTTATTTTCCGTTTGTTTGACATTTGCTCTTCAGTCACCTGGTTTAGAAGAAGGGACACCTAAACTAAGTTTCCTCATTTTGATGAGATAGTTCTTTACATAAAGCGTCATGGCTATAAAAAGTAGAGCAGACAATCACAAAAGAAGTACAGCAGGAGGCTCCTGAGGTAAGTGTAACCAGCACAGTAGGTATAGAAGAAAAGCCACCTATGTCACAATATTCAGGGAGGAGGCAAGTGTGGTGCCAACACAGAGGAGGGAGAAAAGGAGAGGTGGGGCAAATGGAGATGATGACAGTGGGGGAAGAGGGCACTAACCCACCAGGGGAAAGTATTGGTTTTGTCTCCACAGGATTGGGAGTGCGCAAGCAGCCCCTCCCACTGTGCACCAAACCATGAAGGACAAGGTTGCCACATGGAGGAATGTAGGAAAAGAGTGGCTACAGGGCTTGCCCCAAACAGAGACGATCTGACCTCATCCCTAGGAATATGGGCGACAGAGGACCGCACTAAACCTACATGTTGGGGAGAAGGGACAGCTGGCCTGGACCCTATGCTGGCACGCAAAGCCCAAAGGACAACATCACTGTGGGGAATGGCTGAGACACAGAGGGGACTGTGGGGTTCATGCCATGTTATCTCCTTACTGGAGCAGACTACGACAGAGGACAAATCTGGGGTCACACCGCAGGGAGGTAGTGTGGTCTGAACCCCCCACAGCAGGGCAAACCAAGAAGGGATCATAACAGATCAACAACTGAAGCAAAGCAAAGCTATGAAATACATGAAGAGCCCCCTAATGGATTTCAGGTTGGTAGGGGGAGATCCCCCATAACCAGTGGGGATATTAGTCATGAAGGTCAGCGAACAGACCTGGAATTATGTATATTTTTCCTTCTTTTTTTCCCTCTTTAATCTTCTCTGTCTCTTTTTATTTCACTTTTCTCTCCTTTTCATCTTTAAATCTTTTGTTTTCTTTTTGTTTGGTCTATGTCATAGTTGGTTTGCCTATTTATGTTAAGATAGGTATGGGAAGCAAGCCCGAGGAGAACACAGAGGGACCAATGGTCCCAGGTGTATTTGGGGAGTAAGGGGGATGGGGGAAGGGTGGGGGAGAACAGGCAGCGCCATAGACAGGGGAATGACTAGAGGGTTAGAGTCAACAACAAGGAGGAGACAGAGATCCTGCGGGTGTCAGAGCAACAGCAACCTAGCTAAGAGGAAGTCCTAGGAGGAGGAAATAGGGGGAAAATGATGGTGGGGCAGGAGGAAGGTAAAAGGAAACAGAGGAAGGACCTAAGAGTCAAAGCAATGAATAGAGGTATAAGCATAGGTGTGTACATATATAAATACATTAATCCACAAAAATAGAGGTATTGTCTATGTACATTTGTTTATTTAGCAATACACTGTGGTAGCGTATGGGCTTTGGGCTTCTGCTAATACCCTACCTCAATACAGTAACACTTTGTTCTAACAAGTCGGCATTCTGAGATGCTCACCCTCCCAACACAATCGTTGAAGACAAAACAGGTGCACAAGCAAATGTGGTGAAGAATGAGGATGGTGCCTGGCTATTAAAAGATATAGCATCTGGGGTCTTAAAGGCTTGAAGTTAAACAAGAGGCCATCCAGCAGAGAAGCAACAAGCCCACATGGAAGAAGCTCACCAGCCTGTGTAACAAAAACATATTGTGGAGAATGAGGGGGGTGCAGAGCAGAGACCCAAAGTCCAGCTGTAGACAATGGAACAATTGCCCCACAGAGGGGCCACAGGGAAGGGATGAATCAACCAGGGTACAGTAAAGCTTTGATGATGTATACTATATTCCTCTGGTTCCTTGAGGCTTCCTCACCCCCACTATCAGGACTTCAGTACTGCTTTCAATTCAGACTAGACCGTAACATGTACACATGTATACAAAACATATGTGGGCTCATGACACTTAGGAGGGAATAGCAATACCTTAAGGGTAGGGATAAAGCGGAAGAGGGAAAGGGAGAAATGGGAAATCAATCACAATGATCAATGCAATATCATACACCCCTCTCCAGGGGGAATGAACAACAGAAAACATGGGGAAGGGAGACAGGTCAGTGTAAGATATGAAAATAATAAGTTATAACCTACCAAGGGGATACGAAGGGGGAGGGGAAGCGAAGGGGGAAAATGAGGAGCTGCTACCAAGGGCTCAATAGAAAGGAAATGTCTGGAAATGAATGAAGGCAACATATGCAATTAATGTATGGATTGTAATAAGAGATGTAAGGGTCCCCAATAAAATTATAATAAAAATAAGTAATAAATAAATAAAAGTAGAGCAGAGTAGTAGTAAAAACTAAATCAAATGTCTTTTTTTCTCAAATTTTAATGAGGATGATCCCCCAAAAGAAGGTATATATCAGATTTGCTTTCTATTTGCTAACTTAAACATGCGATGTGAAGAATATATTAAAATTTACTTTCTACTGGCTAAACTATTATTGTTGTTCTCAAAAGATAAATGAAAATGAGGAATGAAAATAAATATACATTCATTTATATCTGAGAGACATTTACTAAGCATGGTCTAGGTCTTCAAGAAACTTAAAAGAATATGTTAGCCTATAATTCATACTACACAGGCAACAAGAAGGAAGTACTATTAGACTATGGAAGAGGGAAGCCTTATTGTATTTGAATTGTAATAAAAAAATGAGAAAACCTAGTGGAGGCGTTAACATCCAAAAGATGCTTAGAACTTGAAGATGCTTTAAAGGAAGAAGGAACAATATTGTAAACAAAGAAATAGCATAAACAAAACACCAAAGTCACAAAGTGCTGAGGCATGTTCGCAGAACAGGGAATGCACATCTTTATTTTGTAGGAGTATTGTAAGACATACGATTGAGAAGATAACATCAATCTTAACCTGGAGGACATTGAGTGACAGATTAAGAAATTTCAGATCAACTATTCAGGCAATATTGCAGATAGACTAAAAGTGTAGGAGTCTGAAGCCCAGCAAATTGAGTTCTAGTCCAATGCCAACACTTAGTAGTTTTTATATCCTTGAATAATGGGTAGGTCTCTCAGAGTTCTGTGGCAATGACTCTAGTTCCCACTTTATTTGATCGCTGTGGGAAAAGCTATCACAGGCAATGGGGAGTCATCAAAGTTTTTGACTTCCAGGATGCTGTCATAAATACTGGGTAAGAAGAGAGTTGATGCCCATGGGCACTACGGATTCGATCTGTGCAGACATTAAAACAGAAAATAATATTGAGATGAGTGTAAGAGATTAAGTAAATCTCGTTAGGGGACAAAATAAATTGAAAGCAATGTCTAGAATAAAATTATGAACTTGGATAGACTTCAAAAAATAGGAAAACTCATCCCTTCACAAACTGTCATCAGCTGAAGATATACAACATTTGTGCCAATGACCCAAACAATGTTTACCCTTTTTCTGCAGCCAATGGGTCAGAATGAAAGTGCAAATAATCTGGAGGTGAAATTAATCGACATATTCTAGGTGTCAAAAGGAACAAGGTTGAGGAAACAGGATGGGGCTACATCTGACATCCTCTGGCTACCCGCGGGAGAAGCAGAATTCAATTCAAAAGCCTAAGGGAGAGATCAGAGATGCTCCAACCTCCAACTTTCTTTACCTTCTCTGACACTAATTATGCCTCCACAATACTCTGCTTCACTGTTGGGTTCAATAATTCATTGCATTGGCTACAAAGAACTCCCAGACAATACTCTTAAGGATGGGGCTTATCAGCAAAATGAACAGGTTAAAAATCAGGATGAGAAAACATTAACAAGATAGAGGATTCTTGTCCAGAGCAATCCCTCTTCTCAGCCATGTCTGTGTCCCTCTATAGTCCTCAGACTCTCAATAGTGTGGTTCCCTGTCTGCTTCTGGAAGCAGACCATTCCTTGGCCTCATAGTCAGCGTGTGGCTACTCTGCTCTATCTCGGGTCTCAGTGTGGTTTCTTTGCTCTAGCTCATGATCTTGGTGCTTCAGCCTCTGGGGTCTCTGCTACCTCTGCCACTTCTGCACAGATCTCATTGTACTAGTTCTTTTTTCTTGATGGTGTTGAGATGGCCTAGTCCTGCTTCTGAGGTGACTCACTCTTATATACGCAGTGCAATGGTAAAATTAACCAATTCTCTCTATTAGAGTTTCACCCACACTATTTGCATGGTCCCATTGAATCATTTGGTTGGGATTGCAGAGCAATGAGTGGAATAGCTACAAGTAAGTAATTTCACTTCCCCACAATGGTGTTTTTTAGGAGTCCCTGGGAGCTGAAAATGGTGAATATGTTAGGTTGCTAATTGAAAAGTGGGAAGTTTGATTTTCCAGAGGCTCTGTCAAAGAAAGTACTGGTGTTCTATTTCTGAAAATCAGACATCACAAAGTTATGGTGCACAGTTCTACTCGACACACATGGTATTGCCTTGAGTCAGAATCAACTCAATTCTAAGACTCAGTATTGGTTTTAGTTATGTATTAGATTTCAGTAGCTTCACTAAAACATTGTTGACATTTTCTTATTCACGATAAAAAATCGGTCTGTTAATCTTATACGTTTTACAACAAAAGATAGTTAACAAAATACATCTTTTGTAGTATACATTTATGCTGTTAAAACTCCATTCAACAACCAAGTAGGATTCATCCCAGCGATGCAGGGATGGTTTAATATCCGAAAATCCATCAATATCATACACCACATCGAGAAGAAAAAGGATAAAAACCATATGATAATATCCATAGATGCAGAAAAAAGCATTTGACAACATCCAGCACCCATTCCTAATCAAAACACTCATGAAGATAGGATTGGAAGGTAAGTTCCTCAAGCTCATACAAGCTATCTATGAAAGACCAACAGCCAACATCATAGTCAATGGAGAAAAGACAAGAACAATCCCACTGAAAAAGGGTACAAGACAAGGATGCCCCCTGTCCCCTCTTCTATTCAATATCGTTTTGAAGGTTCTGGCTAACAACATAAGACAGCGGAAGGACATCAAAGGGATCCAGTTGGGAGAGGAGGAGGTGAAACTATCGTTATTTGCAGATGACATGATCCTATACATTGAAGACCCCCAAAACTCCACAGTTGGAATACTTACAGCAATAAAGGAATACGGAAGAGTAGCAGGATACAAGATCAATAAACAGAAGTCGGTAGGGTTTCTATACACATCGGACAGGGCCATGGAAGAGGCGATTAAGAGGGAAGTACCCTTCACACTAGCCAAGAACAAACTGAAATACCTAGGAATATATTTAACAAAAAATACTAAAGACCTTTATAAGCATAATTATAAAACCCTATTACAGGAAACCAAAAGTGACCTTCACAAATGGATGACGCTCCCCTGCTCCTGGTTAGGTAGGCTGAACATAGTAAAGATGACAGTTCTTCCTAAAGCACTCTACAAGTTCAATGCTATATCAATCCAATTACCATCAACCTTCTTCAAAGAATTGGAAAAACTGACCAACAACTTCATATGGAGAGGGAAGAAACCCAGAATTAGCAGAGAACTCCTCAAGAAGAAGGACACAATTGGAGGAGTCGGCCTACCTGATTTTAATGCCTACTACAAAGCTACAGTGGTCAAAACAGCATGGTACTGGCACAATGATAGACACTCAGACCAGTGGAAAAGAATAGAAAGCCCAGGAGTAAAATCATCAGCATATAGACAACTGATCTTCGACAAGGGTCCCAAAAACGTCAAGTGGGAAGCAGATGCCCTCTTTAATAAGTGGTGCTGGAAACAATGGATATCCACATGTAGAAAGTTGAAACAAGACGTCTACCTCACCCCATGCACAAGAATACACTCAAGGTGGATCACAGATCTAGAAGTCAAACCCCAAACCATCAGGGCCATTAAGGAGGGAATCGGGACTAATCTCAGAGCACTGGCCCAGGGAGCACATAGGCTCACTGCAACAGGGAAGGGGACACACACAGGTGAACTGGAAATCGACAAATGGGATCTAATAAGAATAAAACACCTGTGCACCTCGAAAGACTTCACCAAGAGGGTGACAAGGCAACCCACAGACTGGGAGAAGATTTTTAGTAATGACACATCAGACAAAGGGCTCATTACTAAAATCTATAACACAATCATGACCTGCAAAAAGAGGAAAACAGTTAACCCCCTAAGGAAGTGGGCAAAAGAAATGAGAAGAACTTTCACTAGAGAGGAGATCAATATGGCCAGTAAATATATGAGAAAGTGCTCGAAGTCCCTTGCCATAAGAGAAATGCAAATCAAAACAACCATGAGATACCACCTAACACCCCTGAGGCTAGCCCAGATCAGTAAATCAGAGAGCAACAAGTGTTGGAGGGGCTGTGGTGAAGTAGGAACCCTCCTCCATTGCTGGTGGTCGTGCAGATTTGTACAGCCACTGTGGAAAGCAATCTGGCGATACCTAAAGAAAATGGAAATTGATCTACCTTATGACCCAGCCATCCCTCTACTGGGCATATACCCGGTTGAAGCAGCAAATAAAACACGACCAGTCATATGCGCTCCAATGTTTATTGTGGCACAATTCACAATAGCAAAGATTTGGAAACAGCCTAAGTTTCCATCGATAGACGAGTGGATTAGCAAACTTTGGCACATACACACAATGGAGTATCATGCAGCACTGAAAAGCACCGATGAGCACATGAAGCATGTTATTTCATGGGAAGAGCTGGAAGGAATTATGTTAAGCGAGGTAAGCCAGACCCAAAGGGACAGTTACAACATGAGTCCCCTGAGGTAAGTACAATCAGCATGACAGAAATAGAAGAATAAACATCCATCCCACAATAAACGGGAGGAAGCATAGATAGTTGGAGGGAGGGCAGGCCACACCTAGGGAGGTACATGAGAGTCCAGCATAAAGAAGGAGTAGTGGGGTAGGGAGAGGGAGAACCGGGAGGGGGAGAATCCGAATGGATGGTATGGGGGGGGCAGGGTACTAACCCACCCGGGGGAGAGTATCAGTTGTGTCCCCACAGATCTGGAACATGCATACAGACCCCAACACGACACACCAAACAAGGAGGGCAACGCAAAGTACAGAGGTCTACACAAAGAGGCTAGACGACAAGCAGGCCCAAACCAGAATTAGGCTGACCCCCACACTCGAAGGGTATACCACCGAAAACAAAAATAGATCATTTGGAGTGGGAAAGGAACTGACCCAACACACCACATCCAGAAGGAAGCTGAAACAAAAGAAGGAGAAAGGACGTAGTGGAGTACACCTGGGTCCACCAAGCCCAAGGTCGATAGACCAGCTAGAAGGGCCCATCATACAGAGAGGACCATTCAGCTGACCACACTACGAGATGCGACATCCTGCACCAACACATGGCCCTACACGGGACAGCACCTGAGACACAATGGGGGATGGGCGACTGAGCTGACCCCGCCCCACTGAGGCAAACACTGGGGGCGTGCAATGGAGCAGTGGAGGAAGCAGAGCAAAGGGATCCCGAGGGAGTATAAAGGATGGTCTTCCGGGCCAGGACGTGGCGCCTCACAAGCTACACCTAGAAAACACTCCTAAAGGCCAACGAACTGACCTTGAACTACTAGCAATTTTTCTTTTAATATTTGCTATCTTTTTGTTTAGTCTTTTTAAAATTTGTTTTGTTTTATACCTTGTAAATTTTGTATGTTAGTGGCTTTTCTGCTTATCAGCGTGTCGATGTTGCTTCTGTCAAAGCCATGTTCTTATGGGCCACTTGGGCGCAGTCAGTCATATCCACTTGTATGCACATATTACTATGTCAGCAGGTCCACCTAGACAAGATAGGCTGGACAAATAATGAGAGAAGAAACCAACAGGACCAACGGTCCTGGAGGGACATGAAAGCGTGAGAGGTAGGGGAAGGGAGGAGGTGTCGCCCAACACAAGGAAAAGGGAACAGTGAGTGGGTCAAAACCAGAGGAGGGAGGGGAGGAGAGGACTGGAAGGGAGTGACCAAGAGCAAGGTAACTGAGAGGAATTACTGAATACAGAATGAAGGCCAAACATGGTAATGGGTTGGGAGGAAAGCGAAAGGAAATAGAGGAAAGGAGTAGGAGGCAAAGTGCATACAGAGAAGCCTAAATACAGATATGTACATATGTAAATATATTTATGATTATGGGGGCAATAGATTTATATGCATATATTTATAGGTTCAGTTGTAGGGTAGCAGATGGACATTGGGCCTCCTCATGCACAATCCCCCAATACAATAGCACCTCGCCCTGCTAAACAGCCATTGCAGGATACCCATCTTCCCGACATGATCACTGAAGACAGACGTGTGTGTAAGCAAATGTGGTGAAGAAAGCTGATGGTGCCCGGCTATCAAAAAGATATAGCATCTGGGGTCTTAAAGGCTTGAAGGCAAATAAGCGGCCATCTAGCTCAGAAGCAACAAAGCCCACAGAGAAGAAGCACACGGCCTAAGCGAACACAAGGTGTTGAATGGACCATGTAGCAGATACAAAGGAACAAAAACAATCATTGTGTGATCACCTTCCTCACATAATGGCTGAAGACGAAAGTGTGCATAAGCAAGTGTGGTGAAGAAGGCTGATGGTGCCCGGCTACTGAGAGATATAGCGTCTGGGGACTTAAAGGCTTGAAAGGAAACAAGCGGCCATCTAGCCCAGAAGCAACCGAGCCCACACGGAAGCAGCACACCAACATAGGTGACCATGAAGGACAGAGGAGACCAGGTCTCCAACAACAAAGGTGGGGTGGTGGTGAGAATCACATCACCGTGAAAGAGGGGGAGTGCATGATGGGGACCCAATGCCCACCTGTAGACAGCTGGACACCCCTTCCAGAGGGGTAGTGAGGAGGAGATGGGCCACTCAGGGTTCAGTGTAGCAACAATGAAACTCAAAACGTTCCTCTAGTTCCTGAACGCTTCCTCCCCTCCCAATCATTATGACTCCAATTCTACCTTGCCTTGCAGACCTGGTTATACCAGAGGATGTACAGCGGTGCAGTGGGGATCTGGAGGCACAGGGAATCTAGGACAGAGGAACCCCTCAACACCAGTGGTGGGAGTGGCGACACCAGGAGGGAAGGGCGTGTAGAAAGGGAGAACCGATCTCGGAGATGGGCAATGGGGAGGCGGGTGAGGGGAAACGCCGGGGAGTGTAAGATAAGATATAATAATTATTTATAAACTATCAAGGGACCAGGGGTGGATCGGGGAGGGAGGGGGATGGGGGGAAAAAAGGGAAACCGAGCTGATTCCAGGAACCCAAGTGGAAGGTGAATTATGAGAGTGACGAGTGCAACGAATGTATAAGGGTGCTTTGCTCAATTGATGTATGTACAGATTGTGATAAGAGCCTTATGAGCCCCAATAAAAAGATTCAAAATAAATAAATAAATATTTTAAAAAAAAACTCCATTCATTGGTAACAAGTCAATATTGACTCATAATATGACCCTATAAGACAGGGTTGAACTGCCCTTGTGGGTTTCCAAGGCTTTACCTCTGTTTTTTTGAGACTCTAACTCTTTATGGGAGTAGAAAACCCTATTCTTCTCGAGAGTTGCTGGCTGGTAGTTTGAACTGCTGATCTCGAGGATCACAGCCCAGTGCATAACCATTATGCCACTGGTGCTACCTTGTCAGTTCCAATTTGTAGTGACCTGTCTACAGCAATGAGAAATGCCTTCTCGTCCTGTGCCATCCTCACTCATTTGAGGTCATTATTGCAAACACTCTATCAATTCATTTGCTTGAAGGTCTTGTTTATTTCATTTCCCTTCTCTTTTAGCATGATATCCTTCTCCAGGGACCAGTACCTCCTGATAAGATGTCCACAGCATTAGAGACATCTGTCTGTACTTCTTCCAAGACTAATTGTTCATTCTCTTATCAGTCCAATCCGTGATATGGTATATTCAGTATTCTTTTCCAACAATATAATTCAAAGGCATTGACTTTCCTTTGGTTTTCCATTTTCATTGTCTAAGTTTCACATACACATGTGGTCATTAAAAATACTATGGCTTGAGCCAAGCATATTGTATATCTCAAAAAGACATCTTGACAATTTAATATTTTTTAACATTTTACTAGGGACTCATACAACTCTTATCACAATCCATACATATACATACACCAATTGTATAAAGCATATCTGTACATGCTTTGCCCGAATCATTTTCAAAGCATTTGCTCTCCACTTAAGCCCTTTGTATCAAGTCCTCTTTTTTCCCCTCCCTTCCCACTCCCCCCTCCCTCATCAGCCCTTGATAATTTAGAGATTATTATTTTGTCCTATCTTGCCCTATCCGGCGTCTCCCTTCACCCCCTTTTCTGTTGTTCATCCCCCAGGGAGGAGGTCACATGTAGATCCTTGTAATCGGTTCCCCCTTTCCAACCCACTCACCCTCTACCCTCCCAGTATCACACCCCTGGTCCTGAAGGCATCATCCACCCTGGAATCTCTGTGCCTTCAGCTCCTATCTGCACCAGTGTACAACCTCTGCTCTATCCAGACTTGCAAGGTAGAATTCGGATCATGGTAGTGGGCGTGTGGGGGTGGAAGGAAGCATTTAGGCACTGGAGGAAAGTTGTATTCTTCACCGGTGCTACGTCGCACCCTGACTGACACATCTCCTCCTCTAGACTCCTCTGTGAGGGGATCTCCAGTGACTGACAAATGGGCTTTGGGTCTCCTCTCTGCACTTCCCCCTTCATTCACTATGGTAAGATTTTTTTTTTTTGATGATGCCTTATACCTTATCCCTTTGACACCTCATGATCGCACAGGCTGGTGTGCTTCTTCCGTGTGGGCTTTGTTGCTTCTGAGCTAGATGGCCGCTTGTTTACCTTCAAGCCTTTAAGACCCCAGACACTATCTCTTTTGATGGCTGGGCACCATCAGCTTTCTTCGCCACATTTGCTTATGCACCCATTTGTCCTCAGCAATCGTACCATGGAGGTGTGCACCCAGTGATGTGATTTTTTTTGTTCTTTGATGCCTGATAACTGATCCCTTCGGGACCACTCGATCACAGAGGCTGATGTGTTCTTCCATGTGGGCTTTGTTGCTTCTGAGCTAGATGGCTGCTTGTTTATCTTCAAGCCTTTAAGACCCCAGATGCTATCTCTTTTGATAGCCGGGCACCATCAGCTTTCTTCACCACATTTACTTGTTCACCCACTTTGGCTTCAGAAGTTGTGTCGGGAGGGTGAGCATCATAAAATGTCAATTTAATAAAAGAAAGTATTCATGCATTGAGGGAGTGCTTGAGTAGAAGCCCAAGGTTCTTCCACCACCTTAATACTAAACCTATAAATATAGACAAATAGATCTATTTCCCCATCCTCATATATATATTTGCATGTACATGTCTTGGGATGGGGGAGGTGGGGATAAGGAAGTGGGGTTAACTAACCCATGGACAAGGGAACAACATGGGATCCAAACTGGTGGTGAGGGGAGAGTGGCAGGCCTGGTAGGGAATGATCAAGGGTAAGGTAACATAAAGAAGAGGTATAGCTGAAACCCAGGTGGGGATGGAACATGATAGTGGAGCAGGAGGAAAGTCAAGGGAAATAGAGGAAAGAGCTAAGAGGCAAAGAGCATTTGTAGAGGTCTAGACAATTTAATATTTTAAACAGGTTGTGTACAGCAAATTTGACCAATGCAATATGACATTTGATTTCTTGACTGCTGCTTTAATGAACTTTAATGTGATGCTGCATTCTTCTTCATATAATCCAGTGTCTCAGATTTTGTGTTAAGTGTACAGACTTAATAAGCTTCATGAAAAGATATTCCGGTAACTCTGATGTACTTCTCTTCCTGAATTTACAGCATACAACATCTCTGTGTTCTTTTTGAATGATGACCCATTGTCTATCTACAAGTTCGACATGAGCACAGTTTGATATTCCGGAATTTCCCTTCTTTGTAGTGTTTTCAAACTTTGTTATGATCCACAAATTTAATGCCTTTCTTACTCAATTAAACATAGGTGAACTTTCACATTTTCTCTTCAGTCAATACCCATCTGATATCAGCAATGATATTACTTATAGTATATCCTCTTCTGAGTCCTGTTTGAATTCCTGGAAATTTTCTGTGCATGTACTTCAACAATCAATTTTGAAAAAATTAACTTCAGCAAAATTTTACTTTCATGCAATATTAGTGATATTGTTTGATGATTTTTACTGATATTTAAAATACTAGAGGCATAGCTTTTAGCATGACAGCAACACAAAAGCCACCGAAGAATGAGAAACTGACATATGAACCGTGGGTGAGTTTATAGTAAACCTAAGAAGTTGGCAACTCAGAAGATTCCCATTACTAGTGCATCTAAGTTTAGTGAATATGTTCAAGCAATACTTAGAGATAACTTCATTTTATGATCCATTTGCTTACTAAGATACTTAATGTTTATTTTGCCAACCTGGCTGATAAACACATGTGGGATTAATTGAAAGGTGGGGAGATAGACTGCTTGGTGAGCGTTGCCTTTTTAGTTCTTGTGTCTCTTGCTTTGTGAAGGACCAGGATGCAGCTGCCTTAGCCAGTTCCCTGCTTCAGCTAGCAAGGCTCACTTCCTGCAAGATGTCCTTGAGGAGAAGCAGCATGGACCTACCCTAATGCAGCCCTGGGTGCTGGAGTAGCCGTGTGGAGACCCCTGCCAGCACCGAGATGCTTACACATTCACTGACTCGGCATTCCTCCTGCAGTCAGCATCATTGCGTGTGTGTGTTGTGAGATGGAGGAGGACTTTGTGGATTGGTGTCAGGCATGTAGGTTAATGTTGGACACGAAGGCTTGGGCAGCACTGGGTTGGATGTTTTCTTGATGTGCACTTAACCTTTATATAAAACTCTCTCTTATACATGAGTTTCTGTGGACTTGATTCTCTAAAGTACCCAGAGTAACACACTTACCTCATGAGGAACATTTATAATTGGTGAGTTATAAGAGCACATGTGGCTGGACTGATTGTCACAAGTTAGTGCGAATAACCCTTTTATATTAGTCTCATTGATCACATTTGAGTGCAATACAGTACCATGGAAACAATTAGTCAGAGATACACAAATGCTAAGGTTGATATACATGAACTCATAAAGATTTCTTACATACTTGTGGGTCCAAGAGAGAATTCAAATATAAGGTAAAGTCTGAATACATCCATTATTACCCCACAAAAGTCTTAATTATTTGAATGTTTTTCCTATGGAAATAAGAGTGGGCTATGCATTGGGCTGCTAAATGAGAGGTCAGTGAGTCGAATCCACTAGCCAGTCCACAAAACAAAGATGAGGAAATCTATTCCTGTAAAGCCTTAGAGTTTCTGAAACTCTATGGTGCGGTTCTACAGAATTAACTGGACCCAAATCCAAACTCACTGCCATCGGGTTGGTGCCTACTCACAGTGACCTGAAAGGATAGCATAGAACTGTCCCTGTGAGGTTCCCAAACTGGAGCTCTTTACAGGAGTTGAAAGCATTCTGCAGAGCAGCTGGTGGTTTAGAACTGCTGACGTTGTGGGTCACAGCCCAATGCATCGTTGTTGCTGTTGTTAGGTGCCATCGAGTTATCCCTGACCCATAGCAACCCTATGCACCACAGATACTGCATGATACTGCACCCAGTGTATAACCACTATGATACCCGGGCTCCCAGAGTTGATTAGAAGGTAGCAGTACAAGTATGCTACTTGTTGAGAGCTATGTTTTTCATGTATATCATTTATTATTTGTGGTAGTTACATAATCTGTTGTCAATTTGAGTATTAAGAGTGAAGGGGTGAAGTTTTTCCTGTCAATCAGGTCCCAGCTTGATGACCTCATTTGGAGGTGCTAAGGAGATAAATAGCTCGCTAGAGTTGGGACACACACTCACTCCCTGGGAAACATTGCAGCTGACAAGACGCATGGAACTACGCTAGTGCCCTGAGCTGGAGGAGCCATGTAGAAACCCATCCCAGTGTTGAGATGCTTCTAATGCCACTGGATATGCGAGACTTCCACTCACTGGCCTGAGATCTTCCTGCATTTGGTGCCACTGCATGTGTTTTGTGATTCTGAAGAGGAATTTATAGATTGGTTTGGATGTATGGGCCAATATCCAACATATGGACTTGATCTGGACTGGGCTGGGGTGTTTTCTCAATTACTGGGATGTTTATTCAATTGCTCTTGTATATTAAACTCTCTTATACACGTATGAGTATCTATGAATTTGTTTCTCTAGTCAACCCTCTAGACTAACATATTATCTGTCATAGTGCCTGTAAAAGGTGAGGTTTTTTATTGTTACACTATACAATGATGCTATTGATAAGCGAGGGAAAGCAACGTGGCCAAAGCTACACAGTCACTATGTGTTTGAGCAGAGATGTAAAAACAAGTAACTTGGAGTCAAGAGCAAAGTTTAGCCCTTACTCTATACTTCCTTCTCCAGTAAATATCCCTGACAAATTTACTTAATTTCAAAAATGAAATTATCCCCCAATTTACTAAAAAAATAGTTTAGAAGAATATTCTTCATAGAATTTCAATTCTTTTGAGACCATGTTTTTATCATTTATGATAAATAGATCTTTCATAGATATTATTTTTGAAATAAAATGAATCTTTGTATAAATTGTTTCTTAAATCATACTCTGTAACTTGGAATATTTCTTCATTTTTGCTATGTCAAAAAGTACTAATTGAGATTTTATTTGACACACTAGGTCTGGTTGAAAACCTGGATTTTGTTTAACTCTACGTTTTAAAAATTCATGAATAAATGGGAAAATGGATGCTGAGGGTTTCAACGAGATCAAATTATGATAATTTACAATTTCTCAAACTGTTCATGTAAAAATAACACTTGATATGTTATTGAGGAAGGTAATTAGGATGTTTCTTGAGAAAAAAGAAATATAGATATTTTTAAAAATTAAGTTATGTGTCAAAGGAGGTGAGGGAGACTGTCAGCAGAACGATTTATTTTTAGGCACAACTTTTGTCAATCAGATGATCTATTCCTACAAATGATACATTTCACTTAAAATGAGCAGTATTACAAAAAAATTGAGGAGGTGGAGAAAACATATTAGAGATCCAGGCCTAAATGCTTTGAAAATCAGACATAGAGTTGCCAGCTCTATCACCTTGGTTGCTTAAGTTTGGAATAAAACAACACCTATCAAACAGGGCAATGTTTAGTATTCAATAGGTTAATGGAGGAGACCTGGTGTGCTGTCAGGGAAACAATAGATTACTAATGCAAAGTGGGCAGTTCAAACCCACTCTCCTCTTCACAGAAGAAAGATGAAGCAATATTCTCCTATAGGAATTTACAAACTCGGAAATCCCATATAGAGGCACTTTGAGTAGAATCGACGATGCGGAAAAGGACCTCATCCATGCTTGGTAAAGTAGAAGGTGGGTGAAAAAGAGGAGAATCCTTAATGAGATGGATTTACCCAGTAGCTGCAACAATGGGCTGAAACAAAACAATTGTGAGGATGGCCCAGGACCAGGCCACCGTTCCCTCCGTTCTATGTATGGTGACTGTGAGTTCAAACCAACAGTACACAACAACAAAAGGGGATGCATAAAATGTATTCAGCACAATTCCTGGCACGTGATTATACTCCATAACCAATAGAAGATGGTGCTAGCCATGGTGGAGGCGGTGGTGGGAGAGGAGGAGTTGGAAGTGACAGTGGTAGTAGTGATGGCGCTAGAGAGGCTAGTGATCATATTGGTGTTAATGGAAGTAGTAATGGGATGTAGTCATGGTGGAAGCGATGGAAAGAAAACCATTGGAATTAACTTTTAAAGCGGGACTTCATAAACTTTAATGTGTAAAGAAATTATGCAGATTTGTTACTAAAATAAAATCAAAATTCAGTAAGTCTGCGGTGGAGGGGCAGGGAAGGTAAAATTTTCATTTCTTACAAATTTTCAAGACTACTGATGCAGTCTGTCAGAGGAGCACACTTTAAGTCACATTGCTCTAGGGAGACCATGACTCATACATGTGAAAACAATAGAAAACATCATCATAACCATTTCTCACATGAAGTAAAGAGCGTAAAGACTTTTGCACTAATCATGTTCTTTGGAAGTAATTTTTTGCTTTCCAATCCTGTGAGCTTCTACTGGACTATTCAATTGAATTCAATAAGTTGTATTGAGCAAACACTCTCTGACCGCTATAGTGGGGTACAGATATGCCGGTGTGAGCCCTTTCTTTGAAGAATTTACAATTTAACTAGAATGACAAGATTCACATGAATAAAACATTTAGATGTCTGTGCAAGGATGAATAAAATTAAGTGCCAAAATGTACAAGAATGAGAGATTGGTGCTTCTACAGGACTGAATGAGAAGGAATTGCTGTCTTTTGATCACATGTGGTTTTCAGGGACTCCTCCTCCCCCATCCGTCCCATTGGTAGCCTACAGTACAATTAATAAGCCCCCTCTAGGATCGAACAGAAGCAAGTATTTCAAACAAGAGTGGAACTTGGGAGACCACTCCCACAATACGTGCAACTAGATCCGCCAGTGCCTTCGTGTAGTAGTCTAATGTCCCAAACTCAGCATCTCTCATTCATGTGAAAAAGTCTTATTAGTGATTGTCAAAATGTAAAATGAGTTCTCTGGAATTCTAAAGTACCAGATTGTCAGCCCATTGAAGCACTAAATGGTAAACTGTTCTTAATGGTTGGAGGATGGAAAGTTGGTGAGAACGTTTACTGAAATTGTCTCCTAAATCCTTACCCCTCACTTGTTTAGAGCTTCAAGAAATACAACAAAGAAGACAGGGCTGAGGGCACAGTTTGAACCAGAAAGTGAATATCAAATAGTTTGCAGATATTCTTATTCTTATCAGGCAATATATGTCAACCAGGTACGATGAAATGTTTGTATCATGTACACGGTTTGATTTTCTTTGCTTCTCAATGTTTATCTTGGGTTAAGTCAGTAAAATAATAGTAGCACTTGCAGAACATATACCTATTTGTACACACCTGCAGAATTTAATAAAGGCCCAAAGGCAAACTTGCTCATTATTTCACGTATGTCACTTAAATGAGGACTGAAATCTATCAGAGGCAAAGTGCGTATAACGTAACGCTCCTTCTTGTAGCATAAAGTGTAACATAAAGTTGTTGCTTCTAACTTTAAATAAGTTGTGGTTTAAAAGATTTTAATTATTTTAAAAGATGATCAATTACCAGAAATTTTCAGACATACATTCAATGCTTTCTTCAGACACAGAGAAGGTGTCCTGCTAAAATTGATTGGCAGGTCAAAACACACCTGTGGAAAATCTGAGGCCGGAGGCAACTCACTTGCTAATCCGAGGACTTTTTTTTATATACACCAGCTCTCCAGAGAGAGGTACACTAAAATCGGCGACTGCAGGACAAGCTGTGATATCTTGCAGTAAATCATCCAGCCTTATTTTACCTTGCATATGACAAGTAGGCTAGCTTTCAAAGAAACATATTTGCCTATCAATCAATCTAGGTTCCCTACTCCAAAGGCACATTACAATTTGCCAGTGGCCCCAGGGTTTTTGTTATAAACATGAATTATTTCTTCCAGTTATATAGTAAAATCTATTGGCCATTGTTTTCCTGATTAATAACATGATTGATCTCAAATTTGCATTTATTATTTTAGCTTTTTCAATCTCATTCTTTCTTTGTTCAAAAGTGGCATTTGTAAAAAGAAAAGTTTCAAACTGGAGGAGCTTGTCTCAGATGCAAGAATAAAAGAACTAACATACATTCTCAGGAAGCAAAAGGTCAGGGTATAGAACATGGTTCATGGGGAAAATGTGCCAAGAACAATTTGTTCCAAGAAAAAAAACGTATTCATGACTGGATGTAACTGGACGGTGCCATTCACCTAGATAGTAACTAACTTCTTCCTAGCCAAGTGGGCAGCCTTTGAATTTCAAAGGTTTTCAAGCTGAATTTAGAATAAACAAATCTGTCTTGGATGAAGTGCAGTGAGAATGCTCCTTAGAAACAAAGATAGATTTCATCTCACGAACTTGGGACTTGATATCAGGAGAGGCTGGACCCTGGAAAGGGCCATCTTGCATGGTAAAATAGAAGCCAGCAAAAAAGGGCCTTCCTCAAGATGGACTGACAGAGTGGCTGCAGTAGCAACAAGCTTAAAAATAATGACAATTCTGAGGATGGCACAGGCTGAGGGGGGCCTTGTTCTGCTGTTCACAGCATTGCTATGAGTCTTAACTGACCTCATGGCACCTGGACACAAGAACACACTCCATCATTGACGCCCTTTACCTTTCCTCTGTCATCTTCACACGGAGTTGTCATCCTTACTGAAAGCTCCAGTCTTTGACATTCATCGGGAAGCCCTTTGGGCCTCAAATCCTTTTGGCTTTCAGCAAGCAAATTTGTGTCATCTGCCTCTTGCCGGTTGTTAATTAGCCGTCCTCCAAACTTAGTGTCACCGTCTTCATCGTATAAACCAACTTCTCGGAGTATTTGCTCAGTATACAGATTGAATGTGTGGTGAAAGGACACGACTCTGATACGCAGCTTTCCTGGCTGTAGATAACTTCATAGCTATTTTGTTCTGTTCGGAAAACTGCCTCTAGCACAGGGTCTGCATGAGTAACAGTAAGTGTTCCCAAATTCCCTTACTTTGCATTGTTATTCTTAGTTTGTTATGATACACAGTGCAATTAATGATATTGCTTTATAATTTCAAAATTTTTCTTTGACTTTTCCTGGCTAGCACCAGCCCCTCAATTATTATATTTGAACCATTGTTGTAGCTGTTGGGTCAGTTCATCTCATTGGAACTCTTCCTGTTATGCTTATTGTATTATGTGTATATGTAATATTCCCCTTTAATAATTTCAATAAAACATAACACGAATCTTTCACTTCTAAAGGGAGACAGCAAAAGTTAATTAATTACACAAAGAAAACTGCACAGACAAGCAAAACGCACAGGGCCCCAAGAGCTCAAGAAGGCTTGATGCAAATTCAACAATGCTTAACAAAATAATGAGGGTCAGGCATAAAGCAATAATTTCAATGACACTCCTTCAATGAGTCAAAACTATTAGTGCACAGAACCTAAACCATGGAAAACAAAATGTGAGAATATGAGAATGGGTAGTAATTATACGACAAAGTCAAGTCCCCAATATCAGGCAACCTCAAATCCAGCAAAGTTTTGAATAATTACCTCAAAGTCTACTATGTTGAGATGGCTGTCCTCTGAATCTGCCCAGTATTTTAGCTTTAAGTCCAAGGAGTATTTCAGTTTCTTCATTTCTCAATGAGTGTGTTGTAAGGTTAAACACAACAAAGTTTGCTTTTCCCTGTGAAGATCCAAGTGAGTACTCATGTGAACTCAGAGGAACCCTGGTGCTATCATGAGTGATGTGTTGGGGTACAAAGGGCAACGCCAGCAGTTGAAACCAAGAGAGAAAAATGAAGCTTTCTATCTCCTGCTGCATAGCTCCCCTGAGTCACAATCAAATCAAAGGCAGTAAGCGCGAGAGAGAATGTGACTTATAAACTCAAAAATCTAAAACTCAGCAAGTGGCCTGGATCATTAAGAGAAGAAAAGAAATTTAGCTGAAAATTGAAAAACCAACCCAAACTCCCTGCCACGGTTGTGAGCTGGGCTGCTGACTTCAAGGCCAGCAGTTTGAAGGAATCTACCGCCGCTCCCTGGTAGAAGGACTTGAAGGTCACAGTCTCAGAAACCCACAGGGGCAGTTCGACCCTGGCCTCTGGGGTTACTATGAATCAGCTCCTTAAAGGGACTTTCTCTGAACAACTGATTTGAAGTACTAGTTTAAAGCAGTTTGAATATAAGTATTAGCCCAACATAGCATAATATTGTCTTGGAACTGAAATAAAATTATCACGGATCTACCCTACATCCAAATGTCTCTGTTACTCTTATTTGGAGTCTTTCTCTTCTAAACAGTCTGCTTTCTTCAAAATAGCACAACCCTTGGGGCAAAAACGATCTCACTAATTTCTCTGGACTACCATTCAATTAAAAATTATCTTTTAGGCACCAATTGGTGTCTCCCTCCACCCCCCACACGTCCCAATAGTGAGAATTGAAAAAGAACATGTAGGGGCAATGGCCTGTGTGGGTTATTCCAACTTCCAAGAAATCCAAACGTGGAATTGAAATATTAACAATATCAGGCTAGTTTTCCCCAAATAATCCCCAAGACCAGGACCAGAGAATCTCCATACCCAAAGTGTCAAGTACCAGATGGGTTGCTTGTCTATCCCTTAGCGGTACCAGTAACAGCTACATCCTGTAAAATTCCCAGCTTGTGTATCAACACGAGCACACAAGCATCCCTCTGTAAGCATAAACCTGTTCCTGTGGAGACTTAGCAGAAAGTCTCATTGTTATTCTACTTCACGTGGTGGCACATACAGGTAAGTCCTAAATCTGATGTTCACCTAAACGGATACACCTCATCCAAAGGAGTGTGGACATTGACCAATCAGTCCAGTTACAGACAGCAACTCAGGTTGCAACAATCAGAGGCAAGGAAGAGGCCATTGAGATGCAGAATCCAGACCAACACAGTGAAACATCTGAAATTGAAAGAAAGTTTCTCTTGCTTTGACCAAAAAATGATGCTGGGACTTACATCAATATGGGTACCCCAGTCCTGGGTGATCATTTCTTGTGTGATAACTTGTATAAGATTGGCGTTTGTCATCAATGAGTCAGCACTAGTCTTCTACACATGCGCACTAAGGAGGGAGAAAAATCACATCTCATCAATCGTGTGTTAGACTGAGTTTTAGAGGAAACAAAACTAGTGATACTCATATGTAACAAAGAACTTTGTAGTAGGGATATATATATATATATATATATATATATATATATATATATATATATTTAATGAAGAATGAGCCTCAGCCTAGTTCTACTCACCTCCAAGGTCACATGCTAGTTGTAGGTCCTCCGGACTCACGCAGCTGCAGTTAGATGAAGCCGAAGGTCAAACAGGAACATGGAAAGCACACGTCTATGGATACAAAGTCAAGTAGACCCAAGGTCTGCAGGAGCATTACAGAGCTGTCAACAGCTCTACGGGTCAGCAGATCACAGGGGTTGGAGATGAGTCAGAAGACTTAATCAAGTAGAACAGAGAGGGGCAATAAAGAGAGGCCCCTCAATATCCCTCTCACCAAATGCCACCCGCCCACAGAGATGTCATTCAACTGTATTCTGACTGTGAGGCTGGATTCCACTTCTATCTTCACACCGGTAAATTAGTCAACATAAAACCCAAACACCACGGATGGCTGTGATCATCCTCCATTAAGGTGGGACTCAACATAATATGCCATCTTAATCCTCTATCTTTAATATAAGGGATAAGCCCTTTCCAAATGGAATTATAACCACACGTGTGGAGCTTACATTTATAATATATCACAAATGGAAGAGTTTGGCTAGAATGCCAAATTCTGTTATTAATTAAATGCCAGTTAGATTAAATAAAATCTTAAAGCACAATGAATAACTTTATTTTTAAAAGTTTCAGATATGATGCCAAACCACATCAAGACATTACACAGCTGACGTAAGCTTAAGCAACTAAGCTCAAAGATAGTAAAATTGCTAACAAGTTAGCAATTAAAAAAGTAAAATTATAACCTATAAAGTAAACATATTTTTTGACTTCCAACAAAGTTTCAAAGTGTCAGGATTTATAATCATGCATGGAGAAATAGTACCAGAACTCTGAATTTTTCAAAACATGTCTGGTGAACCTAAGTCATCCTCACCCTGAAAGACAAACATACTCAAAGTGATTAATTAAACCTTAAAACTAGTAATAATTAAAAAGTGCTATTTAAGAGGTAAGAAACCCAACCGTTTGGTTAAGGCTATTTAATACTAAAGCTTCCCTCCTCCACCAAAAACTTAAAACTATTGAGTGTCATAAAGATAAAACTTTGACTATATCAAATAAATTCCATTTAAATGAAGCCTTCAGATATTTCTCTTATTGTATATCTCTGATAATAACATGATAATACATTGTAGTTATATTGTAATAAATTATGTAATATACATTATAATATAACTTAAATATAATATTCTAAAATGCACAAAATAAGCACACCTATTTAGCAAATCTGAACATAGATATCTTTTCTCTAAAAGGCAAAAGCATTGAAGTTCATATTGTAATAACTACTTGCTGATCCAATTTTAAGAAGAGCCCTGGGGTTGGTCGGTTGTAGTGGTTGTGTGTGTGGCTGCGATCCACAGTCAGCAGTTCAAAATTACCAGCACCTTTGTCAGAGCGAGACTGGGCTTTCTCCACCTGTCATCAGTTACCCACTCCGAAACTCACAGGGTCGCTGTGAGTCAGCATCGACTCGATGGCAATGAGTTGAGAGTTGAGACCCAATTTAATACTAAGTAATTTCCTAAAGATATAAAATTACCTGTGTACCACAAAACATAACCACTGGTAAGGTACAATTTAATCATTTCAAGTTTTTGAAATGCTTTTTAGCTATGATAAAACTCACATGGTTTATATATCCTTAAAATTGTATACCTGTAGTTAAAAGCTAACTCAGATTGCTCCCCAGGGTTTCTGAGGCTGCAAATACTTAAAGGAACAGAATGGTCAGCTTTCTGTCAGTGGCCAGTGGGCTTGAATCTCAGACCTCTGGTAAGCAGTTAAACCTTGACCAGCTCTGCCACGTAGGCTTGGGCTATTTGTACACTGAATTTAGGAGGGTTTTATTTTTGGTTTTGTCTTTCATAAAAAATATTTCCCTCAAACTGGGTCCTTTTCATATCTTTGGCTTTCAATTAGAGATAAAAACTAGTTATTTATATATGTTTAGCCTGGGTCAGGTGATTTAAAAAACAACGAATAAATTAATAGGCAAACAGTTTTCTTTAAAAGTATGAGAGAAAATAAATAAAAGAAAAAGAAAACACCAAAGCTCAGACTAGTCCTAGGTTTCTGGGAAAGCTGCTTTTGCTTTTAAAATCTCTTTCATTCTTTACATGAATCATATTCTTTAATATCTAACTCAAGATGCTTGCAACGCTTTAGATTCCAAGGTTGTTATATATACACACAAATCTGTAAAAATTAAGTATTTCACTCTCCATAACAAAAACTTATTTTATAAGCATACATGTGTTATAAAAAAACAAAACAGAGCACCTGAAAAGACTAATTAATAATTCCATCCATAGGTAAAAATTATATTTTCATACATGTTTTACTTCAGAAGAACTTGTTATATCAGTCAAAAATAAATTTGCTGTATTGTACTCTTCAAACCAACTGCTTAATTAAGACTCACAAAAAGCAGTTTATTTATGGAGAGGGGAACAAAATGACCCAAGTCAAATGCTTTTAAGGTCAAAGAAGAATCTTTAAGATGAAATCTGTGTTAGAGCATAAATTCTGAGCACTCCAGTTTTCAAAAGGCTATGGATAGCAGGATACCCAAGTCCATTTGCATCGTCCCCCGATTGATAAAGCCTCCGTTGAATTCTTTCGGATCATCAACCACGGTGGTAGATAACTGGTCCTCAAGTAGAGTAGCTTGGAAAGTAGATGACTTCCACCCCTCTTCAGCTTGCCCAGGGAGAAGAAATCTCTCGTAAGCACTTGCCTGGGTGTGTCCTTGATGGAAGTCATCCGACTGGGAACAGTGCAAGGTTTCCCATAGTCATGAGTCTGGCCAATCTTGTAAGCCCTTCTGTCTAAAATGTATATGTTCCATTCGTGGTTCCACTTCCTCTTCTGTAGACCCACCTGCAACTATGATGTATTTATCTGCCACCAATCATAAATCTGACAGTTTCCTTTGCCCTCCCAAGCCCCTGCTAAATCTTTGAAGGCCTTCTCCTTATTGCCTCCTTATCTCCTTCATCCAGATAATATGACCGTGTCTTCGTGCTGTCTTTGGGGTCCCCTTTTGAACCTAAAACAAGTCTCATCCACTTCTGTAGCAGCTTTGCTCCAAATGGCCCCCTCTGGAATGAAGAGCAAACATCCACTGATCCTCAGGAGTCAACCATCATGCTGCCTCTGATTTGTTGCCCCTGTGACATACTGTGTTATAAAGGCTTCACAACAACATATTCTCCAAAGAGCACACACAAAGCAAGCAACACACATAGAGGAAGCAGCTCTAAAGCTATAAACTGTTCCAGTTAGGTTAATCTCTATGAAAACTGCCAAAAGTGCATTTCAAAAGTGGCCACTGAGTTCCTAGAGAACCCTTGGTAATCATATACCAACATGATATTCCATCTTACCAAGTGACAGCACATGTTTTAAAACAGGTCAAGAACTGCTAGGCTTCTGGAGTGGGTAATACCTTGGTTCTTGTCTTTGCACGCTGAAAGAATTCACTCCGAAGCCCATTTTGTATTCCAAGTGGGTTTTTATAAAGGACGGGGCAAATTTCAGGTGTAACAATCTCAAAGGGTTTCACAACTGGGCACAAGCAACCTCATAGAAAAGAGCACCGACAGGTGCGGAACTGGGGAGTGGGGAGTACGTGGACCAAGTGGTCCAGGGATCAGGGGGAAGAGGGTGCAGAGACCAGCGAGCGAGGGGGCTAGAGCATGGGGTAAGAGATGGGGCCCTGAGTAGGCCCGAGTGGACCCTGCTGGGGTAGGCCATAATGGCGCATGTTCCCCCCAAACTCTGACCTGCCATGGACCAGTAGCAGGGTAAAGAGACAGCAGGGGCAAGAGAGTGTCCCATAGCATGCTCCCTGCCTTTATTCCAGCCCCTGGTTGAAGGTATTGATTGAGCCCATTGGCTGGGTTAAGCCCACCTGTGTGTGTGATTTCATGAGCCTGGGCCTACTTTGGGCTGTCCAGATATACCTCCTACCTGGCTTGGGGGCTTCAATTTGAGCATGCTCAATTTGGGGGTCTACATAGCTGTCTGATGGTTGTCTGATTTCTTTCCAACCTCCTTTATGAGGGCCATTGCAGGCATGGGAGGGACAATCCCTTGTCCCTAAATCTAGCTACCTAACCGAACTGGTTCCTATTATGATAGATTTCTTCCAAGATCTGATGTTTCTGTCTGAAACCTATAGTCAAAGGGAGACAGCAACAACAGTGCAGCCGGGAGAGTGCAGCCCCCCTCACCACCATGTGCAAACCAATGACGCTCAGCTCCGTGCAGATAGAATTACTCTCAGCCAATGAAGACAAAGGTATTATTTTCCAGATTTTCTGAGTCACAAAGACCAAACTGGGAGACAGCAGTCAAAAGTGCTTGCAAGCAAGACAAATAAAAGTGATCAAACTTCTAAGACTTCATAGATGATAAAGTAGAGTGTAAGATTTAACAACTCTTAATTAAGTCTCTGAAAGCCTCAAAACTTGGTTCATAAATCCAACAGTGATTTTTGTTGTCTAAACCTATGGGGCCTTATCTTACTTTAAAAGCCAATTAAAATGAAATTGACACAGTGCGTAAGAGGCACAGGAAGGGATTTCATTGTCTGTTCAGACAAAGAACATTATCAGCACGGTGTTTCATGATGAGCGAACCATGTGTTTCCTGAATTAGGGTCACATGGGTATCTTGGACCCCTGGTGTAGTGGTAACATGCTGCGCTGCTAACTACAAGGTCAGGAGTTTGAAACCACCAGCTGATCTGTGGAAGAAAGAGGAGGCTGTCTACTCATAAAAAGTACAGGAGCAATTCTACCCTATCTTATACTGTTGCTATGAGTTGGAATTGACTCAATGCAGTGAGGTTTTTTGTTCATTTGTTTGTTTGGTTTGCTTTTAGTTGAATACCATTATCGCTTCAGAATTTGGGCATTCTGACTCCTCCACACATCTCCCCACCCTCTAATGTTCTGTCCATAAACAAAGGTCCATTGGTGAGTCATGTTCCCTCAGATGTTTCCTAGACAGATCTCTCAGTTCAGAAATAGGCAAGGGTCAGACAGTGGGTCAAAGAATTGTGGCTCTTTCTAGGGATACTTGGGATTGGGGTGGATTGAATACAATTGATGTATTTATTTCAGATGTTCTCAGACAAAGCCTAAACTGGGGAGTCCCTAAGGCTATTCTGTGAAAAACAGTACGGTATGGCAGATTTAAATACTAGAAGGGTGAGCCCCAGGTACCAAAAGGGGGTGAGGGAATCATAGAAAAGAGGTTATTGGTCTAAGGGGTAAATGGGTTTCTCAAGAGTCCATGGGAATGTGACGTCAGTCCTTGACTTCAGGAGATATCTCTAGGAAAGAAAGATTTGGATCCTACTCACAGCACTCAGGCCAACCCACATCAAACCTACTGCCATCAAGCCCATTCTAAACCATAGAGCAGATTAGTCTTATTCCCTTGAGTTTGGAAGGCTGTAACTCTTTATGGGAGCCAAAAGCCGCATCCTTCTCTTAAGGAGCAACTGGTGAATTTGAACTGCCAGCCACTTGGCTAGCATCCCAGACTTCTTCGGGGAAGGAAAGAGGCCACAGATTCAAATGTAATTAATGGAAATACATTTATTAAGTCTTAAACGAGACAAAGACAAGTCATGCATATGAGGGACATGATCAGTGCGAGGCCATAATGTCCAAATTTCACAGAAACTTGGTCACTTAAATAGTATACGGAGAGCAAAGGAAATGGTCACAAACTCATGAGAGGCAGAAAATCAATTCCGCACAGTTGCAGGTAGAATTACAGAAGTGGGGAAGGTGCTGGGATGTGTGTTTACAAGATTGGTTCTGGGGCCTCTGACCAAGGCTTCCAGGGCATGGCTTATGAGGGCGGGACCCTAGTAGAGCGAGTTCTGTTAAGGGCACATCCCAGGTCAGTCCTTCAGGAGAATTGCCTTTGAAGGTGGGAGTCATCCACTTTCAAATATACTCTGCCTGAGGGAAAGCTTTTCATGTTGCTAGTCAATGATCAGAAAGAATCCAGTGTGCAGGCCGAAGAATGGATTAAGCCTCTCACTGTAAAATCATAGCCTCCCACAGTTGTCGGAATTTAAACTCTAATATATTCTATAAAATATGTTTGAGTTTAGGCTCATTTGGACCTAGAACAAAATTTTGACACAAATTAACAAAAAATACTCTGCAAATATTGTCCTTAATAGATGCCATCTTCACTCTTATATATTAGCCATGTTGGGGAGTTGTGTCACCTGTTTATGAAATAGGTCAGGCTCGGTAGAGTACAAGCAGCAAAATAAGCTTCATTTTTCTTATAACTGTCTCTGCTCACCCTTATTCATAGGTTTACACTTTCCCATCTCTTGGATGAAATCTCAGGTGAGGCCCACAGATTTTCTGAAGCATACGCAGGGAATAAAAATTCTGTAAACACTCACACCAATGACTCAAATTCTCACCCTGTTTGAACCTGTTCAGAACTACCGTCAGCATATAAACACAAGGTGAGAAGGAGCCCTGGTAGCATAGTGGATTATGATTTGGAGGTTAATGGTTCGAAACCACCATCTTCTCCATGGTGGAACGACACAGTTTTCTAAACCTACACGGCGGTTCTTCTCTGCCCCAGAGGGTGGCCACCGTCAGAATTGGCCCAATGGCAGCAGCAAACTTGACTTTTCATTTGGAGAAGTGATGGTTGGGGGCAAGAGATGAAATTGGAACTCTTTTATTCATAATATTTCCACCTTTTACTCTACTTCTAAGCATATGCGGTCTCTAGTTTTCTTATAACAGAAGCAGAGAAAGAGGAAAGAGCCAAATGTTTTACAGGCTGGTGTAATTACCCTCTTTCTTTGGTACTCTCCTGATTCCCCAAATTCAAAACGGGTAATGTATCTCCAGAGTCATTTTGTGTTTTTTTTCAGAGACCTTTCTAATTCTTTCCAGGAAAGCATTAGCAAATGTACTGGTGACCAGATCAACGTTTTTGATCTTATCTTGTCTATCTAGTTATTCCTCTTGGGAGAATGCCTTTTAAAATAATCCTTCTTAGTCCCCATCAGTTAGCATCCTTATCCCCTCCAAGGTTTGGAACCAGTTGCCATTAGGTCAAATGTGACTCATGGTGACCGCATGTGTGTCATCAAAATTGTGCTCAAGGTTTTTCTTCTGAGGCACCATGTGTAACTTGTGACAACCAGCTTTTTGGTTAACACCAGAGCAGGTTAAACATTTGCACCACATAGGAATGTCCCAGTATACACTAATCTCAATGCTCTTATAGCCTGCCCTCCTGCCAGGCAGGTCATTCAGGTGTGTGTCATGCTCAAACCTCAGCCTTCATTTTTGAAGATCTCAGCATGACTCTCCCAGAATCAGACCCTGAGGCAATATTTTAAAAGCAAGCAATTTATTTGAGAGTTTCTCCCACAAAGCGCCATTAGGAAAGTGAGCCAGAGAATGGAAGGAAGCTTTATCAAGTCATTCTTAGCTCTGCGGGTAACTGGGACTCACTCCCACTGGGAAACGCCAGGAGAAAGTGCTGAACATGCCTAGAATCGCTCTGAGTGAGGTTTTACCCCACGATTCCTTTCTACCTTCAGAAAAGGACTGCTTGCAGGCAACACTTTACCCATTTCTGCCTGTTCTGTGTATTAGCTTTTGGACTCAGGTGATTGCAGAAAGCCTGCGGGCAGCTAGGATTTGGGAAGTGTTGTGTCTGTGTAGACTGCAAAGGGAGGCGCTTACTGACAGGGAGTGCTATCCTCCGGATTTTAATTTGTCGTCAAGAATGCACCATGTTGCTTTTTAATACTCTCCAAGGAAGTTAAGCTAGGAGGAGTTCCCAAAACTAGTTTCCCAAACTTTATCTCACTGTAGTGGACTTGCAGCTATTTAAAAAAAAATCATTTTATTGGGGCTCGTACAATTCTTATCACAATCCATCCATCCATCCATTGTGTCAAGCACATTTGTACATTTGTTGGCATCATCATTCTCAAAACATTTTCCTTTTATTTGAGCCCTTGGTATCAGCTATTCATTTTCCCCCTCCTTCCCTGCTCCCCCTTCCATCATTCATAAATTATTATTTTGTCAGAACTTGCAGTTTTTACGCTGTTTACAGTTTTAAGACCTGAGCCCAAACAGGGAAGGTTCCATGTTGACAGCTTTCCCACATCAATAGTAGCTCATGATATCTCTGCCAGTGTGACCCTCATCCAGGGGCATCCACATGCAGGACTTTGCCCATTAGCATTGCACCTTTCTCGATTGAGTTGGGATAGCCGACACTGCATCAAGTTACACGAAATTTGGACTTTCCAAGAGTAAAACTTTGTTATTAATGAAGGCCAAATAAAGTTCAAGAATCTGCAGGGTTTTGAGGTCAAGATGAGGCAAAGTGCAAGTTTGTTTTGAATATCATTTCAGATTTGATGTGGTCACTACTTAATTTACATCCTGTCTGGTTTCAAAAAAGTTTTAAATTGGTTTCAAATGGCTTGGCAACATCAATAAAAACACAGGCAGTGAAATTTTTATCTTCACATCGCTATGGAGAAAAGATATTCCTGATATGAATCCATCACCTCCCCAATTTGCTTTTGTTTTGTAGAAATGAATATGAATAGTATAAAGTTAAACTAAAATTTGGCAGATATTTAACTATCTGGTGCTGTGATGGGTTATGCATTAGGATGCTCAGTGCAAGATTAGCAGCTCAAAACCACAAGTCATTCTGTGGGAGAAAGATGAGGTTTTCTGCTCTAGTAAAGAGTCAGAACTCAAAGGGGACAGTTTCACTCCTTGGTTCTTATCCCACTCGCAAGAAAGATTTCAGTTGAGTGACAAAATTCAGACCGAAATCATAGCAAAGGTATGAACAGTACATTTGTTGAAGGGGAAACTTTGGAAAATAAGTCCAAGAGGCCCTTCTCAAACTCTCCCAGTGCCATGGAGTCGATACTGGCTTGTAGTGACCCTGTAGGACAGAGTAGAATTGCCCCTGTCAGTTTCCAACTCTGTGGCAGTAGATAGCCCATCTTCCTCCCATGGAGCATGCTGGTGGTGTCAAACTGCTGACCCTGAGGATCACAGCCCAACAAGTAACCATTATGCCACCAGGCTGCTCAGCTGGTATATAAAGGCCTGGCCAAATGTAGAGCTGAACCTTATATTCTGCTATTGGTGAACCTCCCACCATTGGCTGGCTTTCTGATTGGTCTTCTACTATTGACTGATCATCTGTAGTGTACCTCTTCTTGTCAGGCATGTGAATCCCAGCACTCCAAGACTTCATGTTGTGTTCTTGTCTCAGACCCCAAACGTAAGTAGAGTCGATTCCGTCTTTGTGGGGGTAGTGTGAATATTTTGTCTTTCGCCACTAGGCCTTCATTGTCTCTGTTTTTTTTTCCCATTGATGGAAAACCTTTCACCTTCTTTTGCGCTGGAGAGGGAGATACAGGAAGTGTGCTCCACCTCTCCTTTGTGTTGGAGAGGTGTGTGCTGGAAACATGTCTACTTCCTTTACACTTTTTGCCGTCATCACCCCTTCTGCCCTTGCCAGCCTGTGTTTAGCTAATACTAGGAAAAATCTATTGGAATGTGAACCTGACCATGTCAATTTATAGCATGTAGGGAGCATTATAGATGATGCATATATTTTTAAAGACAATGCAAAATGTGGGGAAGTGTGTGTGATGGTACTGAAAGGGCTTTTATTCTCTAATAGAAGCCTAGGGTATTTTTGTACTGGAGCTGAAGATGTGAAACTGAGGCTGAAGAATAAGCGTCTGAGTTTTATAATAGAATTGTTAGCAAAGGGGGGAAATGGGGGCAATATTATAGCTGAAAAGACATCTTCGTTTTTTCATCCATCATTTATTAGGAACTAGGGAATGGAGACAAGTGGAACCGTGGACTGTACACATTTATCTGCATGTTGATAAAGGATAAAATTGGCTGCCATTTTAAGCGAGTTCAATTATTGCTTTTTTATTATAATTTCATTATAATTACCAGAGCAAACTTAATTTATCAGTGCATTTTGCATGTTTACACTTGCCAAGACAAATAAAGTAATATTTATTAAGTGTCCATATGTGAATGAGCACTGAGACATGTTGGGATTGGAAGTAGAATAAAGAAAAATTGTCATCCTTTCCTGTGAGTGTGTTAGTCTGGGTAGCCTAGAGAAATAAATTAGACACGCATATGTGTAGAAAAAAGAGCTTCATATACAAGAGCAGTTGAAGATTGAGAAAACATTGCAGCCCAGTCCATAAGCCTGATATTAACCCATATGTCTGATACTGATCTGTAAAGTCCTCTTCAGACTCATGCAACACATGCAATGATGCTGAATGCAGGAAGATCACAGGCCAGTGGATCCAGTGGAAGGTCTGTGGCTCCAGTGGTGGTGTAAACATCTCAGTGCTGGAAGCGGTTTCCATGTTACTCCGTCAGCTCCAGAGCTCTGGATCCATAAGGGTAGCTTGATATGATGTGTCAACCAGAATGTCCCTCAGGGAGTGTGTGTGTGCCCCCCTCCAGTGAGCTATTTATCTTCTTAGCGCCTCCAAATGATGTCATAAAGCTATGACCTTCACTCTTTTTTTTTAAAACAATTTATTGGGACTCATACAATTCTTTTCACAGTTCATACATATACATACATCAATTGTATAAAGCACATCTGTACAGTCTTTGCCCTAATCATTTTTTTCTCTTTTCTTCTTTTACATTTTATTAGGGACTCATACAACTCTTACCACAATCCATACATATACATACATCTATTGTATAAAGCACATCTATACATTCCCTGCCCCAATCATTCTCAAGGCATTTGCTCTCCACTTAAGCCCCTTGCATCAGGTCCTCTTTTTTTTTCCCCTCCCTCCCCATTCCCCCCTCCCTCATGTGCCCTTGGTAATTTATACATCGTTATTTTGTCATATCTTGCCCTATCCGGAGTCTCCCTTCCCCCCTTCTCTGCTGTCCCTCTCCCAGGGAAGAGGTCACATGTGGATCCTTGTAATCAGTTCCCCCTTTCCAACCCACTCACCCTCCACTCTCCCAACATCGTCCCTCACACCCTTGGTCCCGAAGGTATCATCCACCCTGGATTCCCTGTACCTCCAGCCTTATTGGAGGCTCATACAATTCTTATCACAATCCATACATACATCCATTGTGTCAAACACATATGTACATTTGTTGCCATCATCATTCTCAAAACATTTGCCTTCTGCTTGAGCCCTTAATATTGGCTGCCTCATTTTATCCCTCCCTCCCCACTCCCCTCTATCTCATGAAACCTTCATAATTCATAAATTATTATTATTTTGTCTTATGTTACACTGTATGACGTCTCCCCCAACCTCTTCTCTGCTGTCCATCCCCCAGGAAGGAGGCTACATGTAGATTCTTGCAATTGGTTCCGCCTTTCTACCCCACATTCCCTTCACCCTCCAGGAATCACCACTCTCACCACTGGTCCTGAAGGAGTCGTCTGTCCTGGATTCCCTGTGTTTCCAGTTGCTATCTGTACCAATGTACATCTTCTGGTCTAGCCAGATTTTTAAGGTAGATTTGGGATCCTGATAGTGGGGGGGGGGATTAAGACCTAGAGGAAAGTTATATGTTTCATCATTGCTACCCTGCACCCTGACTGGCTCATCTCCTCCCCACAACCCTTCAGTAAGGGAGTATCCAGTTGCCTACTGATTGGCTTTGAGTCTCTACTCTATACTCACCCTCATTTACAATGATATGATTATTTGCTCTTTGATGCTTGATATCTGATCCCTTCGACAGCTTGTGCTCATACAGCATGGAGTACTTCTTCCATGTGGGCTTTGTTGCTTCTGAACTAGATGGCCACTTGGTTATCTTCAAGCCTTTAAGACACCAGATGCTATATCTTTTGATAGCTGGGAACCATCAGCTTTCTTCACCACATTTTCTTATGCACAGATTTTTCTTCGGCAATCGTGTCAGGAATGTGGGCAACATAGAATGTCAATTTAATAGAACAATGTGTTCTTACATTGAGTAAGTGCTTGAGTGTAGGCCCAATATCCATCTGCTGCCTTAATACTAAACCTATAAATATATGCACATAGATATGTTCCCCTACACGCTTATATAAATATATTTACATATGTACTTTCCAGTCTTTAGACTTCTATAATTACCCTTTGTCACCTAGTTCTTTCCTCTATTTCCTTTTATTTCCCTCTTGTCCCACTATCATGCTCAGCCTTCATTTGGGTTTCAGTAATTTCTCTCAGTTACCTTGCTTTTGCTGAATCCCTACCAGGCCTCTCATACCCTCCTTGTGACTGATTTTGGATCACTTGTTGTTCCCCTGTCCCTGGGTTGGTGAGCACCACCTCCTTACTCCATCTTCCCCCTCTCCCATGTCCCCCCTGAACCATTGGTCCCATTGTTTCCCCCTCCAGACTATTCATCCAGTCTATCTTATCTAGATAGATCCTTAGAGACAATAATATGCACCAATTATCAAGCCATAGCTAGATAGGTGATGAATGAGAACAGAGCGATGACAACAAAAAAGGAAATCAATTACCCATAGAAGCATAAATTAATTAAAAGAAAAAACTTTTTAAAGAAAGAAAAACCTGTAAATAGATCAAGGTCTGATTTTCAATCTCTAGGCATGTCCTTCAGTCAGGTTCAATAGGGTACCATGTCTTGGCCCCAGAGTCTGTCCTTTGTACTTCCTCAGGGGCTCCCTGCTCTGCTCCCATGTTTGATCTGCCAAATGCTTTTAGTGGTTTGCCTCAGTGTCACGGGGTCTGTCTGGGCAATCCCGACACTGAGTCTCCAGTGTTCCCTTTAGGGCCCTGGGCCATCAAGAGACGGCGTGTTTCGTAGTGGGATCAGCCATATTGTCCACACTGTCCATTTGCTGTTCAGAGCAGGGATATCATCCTCCAGGCCTGATGGGCCAGGATGTGCTCTACTCTCTCTTCCTCCCCCTTCATTTGCTCCCATTTGCTCTGATCAGACATGCCCCTCTCCCCTAGCTGCAGCTTCCGTGCCATCTTCTCAAGTAAATTCTTCTGGGGGGAGGGGCAGTTGTCCACATAGCTGGTATGGGGGCCGAGCCCTGAGGCCCCTCCACTGGTTCCCACTCCTTGCCGGCACACTGCATTTGTCTGGCACTGGCTTTATATCTGGTCCCTCTTTCCCTGTGGAGACATAAACAATACCCTCCCCTTGGGTGGGTCAGTGCCCTATTCCCCCATCACACGTCTTTTTTCTTCCACCCCCTTTTTAGTTGGCTACCATATGTTCCCCTGGATTTGGTCTGGTCTCTGCCATACTACCTGGAGCTTACCCCTGGAGTGTTTGTATACAGTAGCTTTTTCCCTGTGCCCCTTTTGCACTTACTTGTCTGTTTTCATACACACACACACACACACACACACACACACACATATATAAAACTTACCTCTATTTTCCTTTTATTTTCATGTTATACTTTCCTTGTGTGCTTGGCTTACTTCACTTTGCATAATTTCCTCCAGTTCTTCCCATGTGGCGATATGCTTCATGCGTTCATCACTGCTTTTTAGCGATGAATAGTACTCCATTATATGTATGTACCACAGTTTTTTAATCCATTCATCTGTTAATGGAAATTTCAGTTGTTTCCAACTCCTTGTGATTGTGAACTGTGCTGCAATGAACATTGGGGCTCAGATGTCTGGCCGTGGTTTGTTTCTTGCCTCTTCTGGGTATATGCCCAGTAGGGGGAATTGCTGGGTCATATGGTGACTCAATTTCCATGCATTTGAGAAATCGCCAAATCAATTTCTATAGGGGCTATACATACCTACAGGTCCACCAACAGTGGATGAGAGTTCCTATCTCACCACAGCCCCTCCAACACTTGTTGCCCTTTGATTTTTTGAATTGGGCTATATTTGAAGGAGTTGGGTGGTATCTCAGAGTTGTTTTGATTTGCATTTCTCTTATGGCTAATGATTGGCAACATTTTCTCATATGTTATTGGCCATTCAGATTTCAGATTCTGTGAAACTTCTCTGCAGGTCCTTTGTCCACCTCCTGAGTGGGCAATTAGGTTTTCTCTTATTGTAAGCTTGCAAAGTATTGTAGAATTTAGCAATAAGGCCCTTGTCTGATGTGCCACTGCTATAGATGTTTTCCCAGTCGGTGGATGCTCTTATTACTGTCTTGGTGAATTATTTTGATGTACACAGGTGTCTTATCTTCAGTATATCCCATTTGTCTATTTGTGACTCATATGTATTTGTATCCTTCCCTGTTTCTGACAGCCTATGTATTTCCTGTGCCAGGGTTCTCAGGTTTGCCCCAATCCCCTCATTAATGACCCTAATTGTTTGGGGTTTTATCTCAAGGTCTGTGATCCACCTTAAGTTTATTCTGGTGCATGGAGTGAGGTAAGGGTCTTGCTTCATTTTTCTGCAAGTGGATATCCATTTTTCCAGCACCATTTATTGAAGATAGCATCTGCTTCCCATTGTATTCTGATGTTTTTATTTCTGGGTCTTCAGTTCTTTTCCTTTGGTCTGTATATCTGTCATTATGCCAGTAGCACACTGTTTTGACTACTATGGCTATATAGTAAGTGCTAAAATCACGTAGCGCAAACCCTCCCACTTTGTCCTTCTTCTTTAGGAGTTCTCTGCTAATTCTGGGTTCCTTCTCCCTCCATATGAAGTTGGTAATCTGCTTTACCAATTCTTTGAAGAAGGATGGTGGTATTCTTATTGGGATTGCATTGAACTTATATAGTGACTTGGGCAGAACTGACATCTTTACTCTAGTGAGTCTGCCAATCCATGAGCATGGGATATTCTTCCATTTGTTGAGGTCACTCTTGATTTTTTGAAGTAGTATTTTATAATTTTCTTCACAGATCTCTCAGATTTTTAGTCAGGTATACCCCTAGGTATTTCAATTTGTGCTTGGCTATTGTAAAGGGTACTACCTTTTTAATCATCTTTTCTGTGATCTTGTCTGATGTGTAGAGCAATCCAATAGACTTCTGTTTGTTGATTTTGTATCCTGCCACTCTGTTGTATTCCTCTATTGCTTCCAGCACTCTGCTTGTGGAGTTCAAGGGATCTTCAATATACAGAATCATATCATCTGTGAATAATGATAATTTTGCCTCTTCCTTCCCCAGCTGAATATCTTTAATATCTTTCTTTGTCTTATGTTTTTAGCTAGGATTTCTAGTATGATGTTAAATAGGAGTGGGGACAAGGGGCATCCTTGTCTGGTCCCCTTTTTAAATGGAATGACTTTAATCTTTTCTCCATTAACTACCACGTTAGCTATTGGTTTGTCACATATGACTTGTATAATATTGAGGAATTTTCCTTCTATTCCTATCTTCTTGAGTATCTTGAACAGGAATGCGTGTTAGATGTTGTAGAATGTTTTCTTCTGCATCTATCGATATTATCATGTGGCTCTTATCATTTTTCCTTCCAACGTGGTGAATAATGATGATGGTTTTTCGCATGTTGAACCATCCCTGCATCCCTGATATAAATCCAACTTGGGTTTATATCAGGGATGCAGGGATGGTTCAACATACGAAAAACCATCATGGTGAATTGGTCATGGTGAATAATTTTTTAAATATGCTTTTGTATTCTATTGGCCAGCATTCTTTTAAGGATTTTGGTATCAATGTTCACTAGGGATATTGGTCCACTGTTCTCAATTCTTGTAGCATCTTTACCCACTTTAGGTATCAGAGTTATACTAACTTCATAGAAAGAGTTTGGGAGCTTTCCGTCTTTTTCTATGTTCTGAAAACATTTGTATAGGTTTGGTGTCAGTTCTTCCCTGAATGCTTGGTAAAATTCTCCTGTGAAGCCATCTGGCCCAGGGGAGTTTTTTGTTGATAATCCTTTGATTATCTAGTCTATTTCTTCATTGCTATGGGTCTGTTGAGGTTCTTGACATCCATCTAGGATAGTCTAGGGAGGGAATGTGTTTCCAAATATTTGTCCATGTCTTCCAAATTGTTGAATTCATTAGAGTATAGACATTCATAGTGCTGTGTAATTATCCTTTTGATTTCACTAGGGTCCATTGTAATGTCCCCTGTTTCGTCCCTGATCCTTGGAAATGTCGTTTGTTCCTTCTTTTCTGTGGTTAGTTTTGCCAGGGGTCTATAAATACTGTTAATTCTTTCAAAGAACCAACTTTTAGTGGCATTAGTTTCCATAGTATTATTGTTTTCCCTCCCAGGATCTTGGCTCTGATTTTTATTCTATCTATCCTCGTGTTATTAGTAGGGTTTTTCTCTTGACTCTGCTCTAAGTGGTATAAATTTTGTGTCAGCATATTATCCACGAGTCTCTCTTCTTTTTTAATGTGTGCATTTTTTGCTATCAGCCTTCCTCTGATAAATGTCTTTCCTGTATCCCACAGGTTTTGGTACATCGTATTTTCATTCTCATTAGTGTCTAGAAACTTCCTGATTTCATCTCTGATCTAGGTCAATACCCACTCCTTTTGCAATAGGAAATTCATCCTCCAATCTTTTGCCCTAGTTGTCTTCACCATCCTTCTGTTAATTTCCAGCTTTATGGCGCAATCATCAGAAAGAGATGTCTGTATAATCTCTATGTGCTTGAATTTACTCAAGTTTGACTTGTGTCCGAGCATGTGGTCTATTTTCAAATATGTGCCTTGTGGGCTTAAAAAGAATATGAATTTATTGCATATGAGTGGAAAGCTCTGAAAGTACCTCTCAAGTCGTACAATTGTGCTATTTAGATCTGTAGCTGCCTTGTTGAGTTTCTTTCCCAAATGATCTCTCTTTTTCAGACAGTGATGTATTAAAGTCACCTACTATAATTGTTGAGCCTGTGATCTCTTTTTTCATCGCTTGGAGTGTTTGATTTAAGAATTTAACAGGTCTCTCAGGAGCATATATGTTTATTACATTCACTGGTTTTTGTCTATTGTTCCCTTGAGCATTATATAGTGCCCTTCCTTGTCTCTTGTTATGGCCTGTATCTTGAGGTCAATTTGGTCAGATATTAAGATCGCTACTCCTACTTTTTTTTATTACCATTTGCTTGGTATATTTTTCTCCAGCCTTTAATTCTCAACCTGTTTTTATCTGCAATCTTTAGATGAGTCTCTTAGAGATAGATCAATGGATTATGTTTCTTGAGCGAGCCTGTGAGCCTCTGCCTTTTAATGCCTGAGTTCAGGCCATTGATATTCAGTATTATTATATCCATCTGTGGACTCTGTGATGTCATCTTGTAACTTTTGTGTTGGATATTTTCCTATCTGCCTATCTCATCCACTTGTGTTGTGTGTGTGGTTTATGTTTGCCTTCTTTCCACTACTGCGCTGATGCTATTCTGGGGGCTTTGTCCTCTTTGTTGCCCTAGGGGTGGACTAATTCTTTGTGAAGGTGTCTTATTTTCCCTCAGTCAGTGTTGATCTTCTGCCCATACTGGGTTGGCAAGGATCTTTTGTAGGTTTGGGTTTCTTTAGATGTATTCTTTGAGGTTGTCCTTGTCTGGGAAGACTCGTACTTCTCCATCCACCTTAATAAATAATTTGGCTGGGTAAAGTATCCTTGGGTTTCCGTTGGTTTCTTCACTTTTTCCAATATGTTACTTCATTCCCTCCTCTTCTTCATCATTTCCGCTGATAGATCTGAACATACTCTTATTGGGGTACCTTTATACATTACGGTTTACTTTTCCCTAGCTGCTTTTATGATTTCTCTTTTTCCTCATAGCTGGATAATTTGACAATTATGTGTCTTGGTGACTTCTTCCTGGGATTCAGTCTGGCTGGTGTTTTTCAGCCTCATGAATGGTTGCCTGATTTTCATTTAGTTTGGGAAGTTTTCCTCTAAGAATTCCCTTGCTATTTTCGGTGTTGACTTCTTTGTTGTGTCTTGTTCTGGTAGTCCAATTATTCTATTATTGTTTCTTTTCATAGCATCAGACATGACTTTCAAGTTTTCTTCAGCTTATTTGATTTTCTTGTTTGACTGCTTTTCCCATTTGCTGAGGTCGGCGTGGTTATCCTCTAGGTCACTGGTGTGATTCTCTGCCTTCTCAAGCCTATTGGCAAGGTCTGTCAATTTGTCACTGGATTTTGTTATTTTATCCTTTAACTCTTGTATTTCCCTTTGGTGTGTTGCCTTTATCTCCTCTATCATTTCACCATTTTTTCTGTATTCCTTCCCTCATGTCCTTTATGACGTTAAGCAGCATTTTGAAATTTTATTTTTGTAGCAAGTCAATATCTGCTTCTTCTATGCCCATCATTAGATTCATGACTTCTTCCGGCATATTTTCTTCTGTATCTCCTGCTTTTTCATTGAAGCTGTTAGAGCTAGTTGCTATTTACATATTGTTTTCAAGGAACTTGAAGCCATCTTCCTGAGTAGAAAAGCCCTGGGCTCTCCCTTGGGGTATTTGTGTGAGTACTTCTATGAACTACCTGCCAGTAGCTGCACTAAGGTGTCAGGTTATCGCTATATCTTCCTGTGGTTTCACTCTTATCCTAGCCATCCAGTATTCCATTACTTGGAATATGTATTGGATCTTCCTCTCATGTGACACTGGTTGGGTTGTTGGGGGCCCATGAGGGTGTCGCTTCCCTAGCCAATCTCTAATTAAGCTTAATGGTTCTTGGCTGGCCTGTGGTGTTTTCCTCTGCAACTGGAGTGCTGAGGAGGGCGGGTGGGTATACCCGCCTTGGTGTAGAGCTCTGTAGCTGGTAGGGGAATTACCGTATAGAGAGAGATTGCCTTGGAGGTTGGGTGGATGTTCCCGAAGTAGTGTGGAGCCCCAACAGTCGAGTCCAGACATTTCCCCATGTCACTTGTAGGGAGTTGAGATTTAGGCTGGGGATGCCTCCACTTTTTGTAGGGGAGAACCCCCTGCTGCTAGGTGTGTGGGAGAGGACGGGCATGAATTACCCAGATGCTAGTCAAGCCAATAAACGGGAGTACCCCCAGTTGGGCCTTCAGAGTTGTCCTAGGCAGAGGGGAGTGGCCTGGAGGTTGCTAATGGCTTTTTTTAAGGAAGAGAGTGAAAGGAGAGGAAAAAGAGGGAAAGAGGAAGAGACAGACTGGAGCAACAGTGCCAAGCAAACTGACACCCATTCATGCACACAGAATAAAATGCACACAGTAAACAAAAGTGAAAACTTTTTTTAAAAAAAGAAAGAAAAAGAAAAGAAGAAAAGTAAAAATGAGAACTGAATCTACTGAGGCTGTGTTAGGAAATAGAGAAGAGCTAGAAGAAGAGGAGAATAGAAGAAAACGTGAAAGAAGAACACATGGGAAAAAAGAAGAGAAAAAGGAGGAGAGAGAATTTTTTAAATATATAAATAGCTGACCCCGTTCTGTGCTTTGTGTAGCGCTGACTCATCCTGTGTGCAGCACTATCTTAGGGGTCTTCTGCCCACTGAGAGTACAGGGTTTCCCCATGCAGAGTGTAGAGTTCTGGGAACCAGCAGTGGCATGTGAAATGAATGAGAGGGAGAAGAGAGAATTATACAAGCAGAAAGAGAAGTAAAGGGAACAACAACAGAAAGAGGAAAGAAAGATGAAGAGAAGAAAGAGAAAGGTTGGCTGTGATGGTAAACAGGGAGGAGAGAGAGAAGGAGGAAATATAGAATAAAGAGATAGCTGATCCTTGATTGCTTGAATGTGGAGCCAGAGGGGTTTAGACCCTGCCCCACAATGGTAGGTTGGTGTGCCCTTTTAATGTAGGGACCCAGTGGTGTTGGGCAGAATTGCCCTAGTTGACTAGATCTCCTTAGAGGTCCGATGGAGATTTCCTCAGCAGGACAGCATGGTGTAGATGTCTGTCCCAGCTGCCTTGTGTGGTATACAGCACTCCCACGGAGGGCAGGCTGGATTTCTTCCTGCTATTTGGGTTTATTTTCCCTAAGTGGAGGGTAGTGACCTGGAAGCCAGTAGTGGCATATGATAGGAGAGAGTGGGAGAGAAGAGGAGAAAGAGGGAAAAAGATGAAAGAGAGAGAGAAAAAAACCAACACAAACCTGAGCTCATTGAGACTGGCTGTGATGGGATAGATAGAAGAGCTAGTGAATAAAGGGAGAATAAATATAGTAGTAGGTAAGGAAATAACTGAGACTTGATCACCTATCCGTGAGGCAGGAGAAGTTCCAACTCTTCCTCAAGGTAGCAGGGTGGTGTACCCATTTGATGTAGGGTTCCACAGATGCTATGTGGGATTACTTCAAAGGCAAGGTCACACCCGTGGCAAGGTGTCTGTTGAGCTCTGGAGTTCTTCCTTCACTCTTTAAAAAAAAATTAATCATTTTATTGGGTGCTTGTACAGCTCTTATCACAATCCATACATACATCAATTACGTTAAGGACATTTGTACATTTGTTGTCATCATCATTTTCAAAACATTTTTTTCTACTTGATCCCTTGGTATCAGCTCCTCAGTTTTATTCCTCTCTCCTCCACCTTCCTTCATTCATAAACCCTTAATAATTTATAACTTATTATTATTTTTCATGTCTTACACTGACAACTGTCTTCCTTTACCCAGTTTTCTGTTGTCTGTCTCACTGGGATGGGGTTATATATTGATCATTGTGACATATAACCTTCTCTACCTTCTCTATAACCTCCAAGTATTGCTACTCTCATTATTGGTCCTGAGGGGTTTATCTGTCTTGGATTCCCTATGTTTCCAGCTCTTATCTGTACCCATGTACATGCTATGGTCTAGCCAAATTTGTAAGGTAGAATGGGGTCATGATATTTATGGGGGTGGCATGGCGGGGAGAAGGATCAAAGAACTAGAGGAAGGTTGTATGTTTAATTGGTGCTACACTGCACCCTGACTGGCTTGTCTCTTCCTGTGACCCTTCATTTTTACAGTCTTCACTCTTTAGTCTTAAATTGACAACAGATTATGAAATTATCACAGTGACTATTAAATGTTCTAATGGTTTTAAACTATCCAAATTAAATTTCACTTTCAAACATATTCTTCAGCAGTTCAAGCACACTAATGAGCAATATATAATCACATCTAGATAATTCAAATATGACCAATTGAATTTCTGTAGATAGAAATTTCTTTTTTTCTTTTTCACTTTAATCCAGCAAATAGTGCCATTGGTATAACCACTGTATGGAACAGCATGACCCAAACAGGGCACCAGCATGCTTTAATTTTTTTCAATCAATGTATTCAGCACTGCATTGCCAATTTTTTCCTATCTTTTAAGGACATCTATGGTCAAACCCAAATCCACCATGAACACAGATGTGATTGAGTAACTTGAGTTTAATACTCTGAACATCAAGGAAGAACTCTGTCCTGGGGAACCAGTAGCATTTCAATAAGAGGGTATTAGGAAAGGCTTGGTACAGGATTTGAGTTTGTATTAGATGACTTTGGGAAGGGTTTTATGGAAGTGATATTTGCTAGTCATTAGATAATGTAGATGAACCTGGATAATTCCAAGATGGGAGTTCACAGTGTAATTTATGAATAGGAAAGACCAAAGAAGCCAGAGCTACATCTAGTGAGCAGGTAGCAGAAGAGGGGGATGTTTGAAATGCTATGGTTGCAGAGTGTCCTCAGCTGATGTGGAAAGATGGCAAATGGAGGAGAAGCAAATGCTGTCTGGCAGTACCAGGTTGCAGTGGAGCGGGGCTGTTTACTTCCTGTTCATTCATCACCTGTGTTATGAAGTCTAGTCAAGTACAGGAGCTCTCCTTCTATTTAGCTAAAGCTTGACCTGTCAGTCACCAACATTCAGTGGAAAAAGAACCTGTGCACGTATCTGTTCTATACTGGGGCCTATTCATTTAGATTACACTGGGCTCTAATTCTTGTCCATATTTCCATTTTCTGATGCAGACATTCAGTGTCTGTGGGCACGCTTATTATCTCCTCCAGCGGTTATATACTGGGATCTGCTTTCTTTAACTTATTGTGTCCCTCAAATTCTATTCTTCCTTATTAATGTGGTTCTAGGGTAAGTAAGCAAATATTTTGCCCCATCAGAAATTGAATTGTGACACCATTATCCTTTTCTCCAAGCCTTTGAGATTTCTATACGTGATTCCTTTGAAGTCTCTTGATTTGGTGGCTGACGGAAAGGTTGAAAGTTCAAGTCCACATAGAGATACCTGGGAATAAAAGTTTGGAACAACAAGAACAACAAAATAGCCATCAAAACCCTGTCAAGCAAAGCTCTTCTCTGATGACCATGCATCTCTGTGAGTTGGAATCGACTTGACTGAAACTGGGTTGAATTAGACTCACTGACGGGAGCAGAGAACAGCTTTCCCAACACTCTCCATTAGACTAAAGTTTCATAATCCCTAAAGTAAAATGCTTATATAGACTGTTAGAGATGGAGGTGGGTACATCATTGAGGGGGCATGCCTACTAGGCTCTCTTTGGTATGACTATTAATATAAGTCCTGGAGGTGGCAAATTTTCCTATAGTTGGCTGCTAATTTCAACCTTTTTTGTCTTAACTTTGAATAATTATTTGCAACTCCAGAAAACAAGAGGAGTCCTACTCAGAATTTTATTGTATAAGATTGCAAGATGAGGCGCTACATCTCTTACTTACAGGTAAAGAAAGACTAATGAGTACCATAATCTATGAATTACAGTGTATATATTAATTACAAATATTTCACCTGCATTGTTCAGAACATGTCCATTTGACTTAGAATTGGATCCAACCTTTGGTAATGACTGCAGGGCATCCAATTCTGGGAAAAATTCAAAATAGTTGCTTAACCTCCATGGGAAAGAGTGCTATGATGGGGCAGCAATATCTATCATAGGCACGGACTATGCAAGGGAGGGCATGAGTGCCAAGTAAATGCTAAATGTTTGCAGAGAACATTTGTTCTGACTAGCAGGAGCATTATATGTTGTGAAAGCAACAAAACTATTGGGGAATATTTTCTAATTTTGACATATTTATTCATTTAACTTGACTTTCTCTGCCAGTTGATATGAACTAGAGGCACCAAGTTATGGGCAAATAAAATAATAAGGAACATATGAATAGATAAGTGATGAATACAAACAGAATGTAGAATAATCTATAAATTTAAGTTATAAGCTATTCTATATGTCGGAATTTCTTTTTTATTTTAAAATATGCTTGAATTCTTAAGTGAATTTATATAGGTTAATTGAAAAAAATCAGTCTTTTAAGAATCTTTAAAGGATATCTATATTTCTTACAGTGAGTGAAAGAAATAAGCCTAACTAAACAATGAACCCACTGAACAAACAAAGATATGGAATTGACACTCAGGAAGAAATTAGACGAGGGAGTCTGGGAATTTAAAAGGCATACAATAGTGAAAACTGGTTGAAAAATACAACAAAATTTCTTCCCTGTTAGGAGGAGAAATTATCAATGCAATAGGCACCAAGCAAGAATTGTTGTGAGAACTAAATCTAGTCAATGTAAAAATAGAGGAGAAATGTACTATCATCAGCACTTTTATCCATGTTATTTCAGCATCATAAATCCTCTTGTCTTATTGGTCAATAGAGACTAATCAGTATGTTCAGGAAATTGTTGCCTTTTATCCACATAGATTTTTGTAAGAGCCAAAAGGACCATTGACATTTACAACAGGCTAGCTGGCAAAAACAAATCAATGTAAACTTCAATAAAGGTATTCATATTGGTAATTGGAGTTACTCTCTTATCTATTCTGGAGGTTAGTAAACTGATTGTGATGATGGGTAAGCCAAGATGATATTTTTAGAATATGTCTATAAATACACACTGTCAATTTAATAATAAAACTGACAAAAGGGAAATTTTACATTGCTTTGTTTACTGTCACAAAAGTCATTTACATTCAAATTATAGCAAACAAACTCAAGCAAGCCCATTTAGAATCCCCAAGCGTGAGTGTGGATAATTCACTGAGTAATTATCAAATTATTCCTAGTTCAGATGGGGGACTTTGCACTTAAAGAAAGAGGTAAATAAGCAAACATACTCATTTTCAATGAGGCACAGAACTGAGGTTGAGACCTCATTCTTGAATTTTTGGTGAAACTTTTTGACCAAATAACCAGATTTGTAGTTTTCAATTTTGTTTGATTCACATAAATTGAATAGGCAAATATAATACTAAGTATAAAGTTTTACCTGTGTTCCCTATTATTCTACCTATAAAATTATATTAAAAATATATGAGATAAATGGTTTAGAAGTTAACAGCAAATAATTTGGAGGTAAGCCACATAAGTGTGTGTTCTAGAAATATAAATGTCAACCTTTATGGTCTGGAGAAATCCTATGTTCTCTCTTTACTTTCATTATTTTCCTAAGAGAAATAATAATACTTTCATAAAAAATAATAATTTTTCATTAAAATCGATTTTTAAATGAGAAATAATTTTGGTCCTCCTCAGAAAACCATGAGTTTTCTTTCTGGGCCCTATTCATCAATAATTTAGAGACAGACAGAGCCTCACCCCCGAACTTTGGCCATGGCTTCTTTATTTTGATTGTGCATGAGCAACTCCTGAAGAGCTTGTTAAAACACAGATTGCTGGGTTCCACGCCATGGTTTCTGATTCAGAAGGTAAGGGGTGGAGATGGAGGGCTGGCAATAGTTATAATAAAGTCTTCCACTAAGTCTCCAGTTGTTGTTGATGCTGCTGGTCTAAGGATCACACTTTGAGTACCAGGACAACTCTAAAAGCAAGTAGTACATATAAAGTACTTGAATGCAGAGTCCCAAAGTCAGAGAAACATAATGATACTTATAGATGGCCAACGAGTGCTTGAAACTGAAATAAGCAGGGAAGACTCATTTGGGTCAAGCATCCTAGGGCATTTTGAAAGCTTTCTAGGAATCCTGGATAATCAGCAGGTCAAGTTCTTGTGGGATGGAGGAACCAAACAATTTAAAGGTTTTCCCAAGGAAAACATATAAGGGATTCATTCAACCTCTATTGTTGCAGAAAGTCTGAATCCCATGAGAAGTTGGACGACCGCTTTCAAGCGTTTTGACCTCAGTATCTAGAAATTCTAATGTGGTCAAGTACCACTGGACATGTTGGGGTCTGTCATATTGAGCACTACAGTACTCACTGAACTCTGCCAAAGTGTGAAAAGGGTCATGACCCTGAAATGGTGGTATATTTTGCCATGGGAGACTTATCATCAGGTCTCTATTGTGGAATGTACCATTTCCAATAGGCATGGGAGAGTGAACATGATTTAGAGAAAGTCACATCTGGTACATTACAGATAATTGGGATCTTCCCATTGGAGACCAAGGCCTGTGAAGAAGATCAAGTACATTCCAATTCACTTCTGTGTTCTACCCATCTGACCAGGCCGGAGACTGCGTTAGCAGCCAGCAATACTGTGGACTACTGAGTTTAAGCAAGTGTTCTAACAGTGGACTGCTTCCCGTTCAGATGATAGAATCACTGTGATATCCTAGGCTAGGAGGGAAACTGCTAGTATAGTCATTACTTGTGGGTTGCGATCTGCAAAGTCTACAGTTCGAAACAACCAGTTACTTGGGGCTAGAAAGATAGGGCTTTCTACTCCTGTAAACTAAACAGTTACAATCTCAGAAACTCACCGGGGCAGTTCTACTCTGTCCTATTAGGATTGCAACGCCTTGGCATCAACTCAAGGGAAGTGCGTTTGGTTTGGTTTTGGAGTAGGCTACATATTCATTGAGTTGGCCAACGACAATGCCAGCAGTTCAAAACCATCAGCGTATCCATGGGAGAAAGATGAGGCTTTCTACCCCTGTAAAGATTTACAGGCTTGGACACCCACAGAGGCCATGTGACTGTCCTATATGTCACCATAAATTCAGCTGGACGGATGGCTTGAGGTGTTTTGTTTTGTTTTGGGCGAGGGCTTTTTTTAGCTCATCAGTATCCACTCATTTACAACAAACGAACACAGCCATAAAACTTCCTCTAGGGGCTTAATTAAATGTTGTGACTCACCATAGTGATTAGAGGGAAAAGAGAGAAAGGCAATTTCCATCACTCTTTGGAAATCAGTTTTCATCCTCCCCCTTTTCACCTTTGAAACGTTTAGTACAGTTGGCTTTCCAGGCTCACAAACTGGCCCCTGCATAGTTTGTTTTTTTAAACCAGTGTACCTGATCTTCTGTGGGTACATGTGAATTTAGTCTCATATTATATATAGACCTAAGACTATTTTGGTGAAATTAATTTTAAAAAATCATTATTTCTAGTAGATTATTTATATCCACATTTAGTCCATTTCCTTGCTGATCATTCTGGTTCCTTATTCCTGACAAAATGACAGATTAGGTAGGTTCCCATTCCTATATCTTTCATTTATCTCCAGTGTCTCTCATAAATCCTGAATTAAGCAGGTTTTATAAAACTTATCATAAATTCTAGTTTTCATCGAAAGTGACTGTGACAGAGTAGCTTTCTATACTTTCAACTTCAATAGTAATAACCCAGAGTTACTAGCCTTAAAGTGGACATTTCTCACACCATGGAAATTATGTATTAGTATTACAAGTGTTGGTAAGAAGAAGAGCTTTTGACTTGTGTTTTCATTGATGCCTCTCAAATTCAACAGGACTTAGCAGACTTAAACATATACTTTTAATGAAGTGAAAGTAGCAATAACAATAATTATTTTTCCACTGTAAAAAATTGTATTTTATTTTCAAGAGGTATTTTGTAAATTCACACTTACCAAATTCTTACTATGTATTTATTACTTTACATACTTAATGTTATTTAATCCTCATTTGAGTCCTAAGAGATAGATCCTATTATTTTCATTTAATATATAAGAAAACTGTTGAATCCTAAGAGATAGATCCTATTATTTTCATTTCATATATAAGAAAACTGAGGATCAGAAGCGCCGATTTCAAGTAAATGGGAGAAATATTCTTTAAAATGAAAATGAGAAGCACTCACTGCCATTAGGTGTGTGTGGCTGATAGTAGCCATGCACAGGGTTTGTGATACTGTAAATCTCTATGGGAGAAGATACTCTCGTGATTTCTCCTAGGAGTGGCTGGTGGCTTTGAACTACCAACAGTTGTTATGTAAGAGTAGCAGTTCTACCTTTGCCTGACAGTATAACAAAGGCTCCTTAAAATTATGATAGTTTAATTGAATTTGCATAGATGCATAAATATTTATACACACATGTATACTAATATGCGTGCACAAAAATATATTAATGTAATATTGTATTTGATTGTGGAACACCAATAACTTGAACTAGTACCTCTTTTACCAATTTACCAGTACCACCACCACAACTTTCTCCACCATCATTTTTACTTTTATCATACACTAAGGGCTGAACATAGAATCTCTCATTTAAATTTATAGATATTTTACAGATGAGGAAATCAATTGTAAATAACTTGCCTAAAGTCATAGACCAGGTAAATTACAAGTTTAATTCCAAATACAAACTCTTATCAGGTATATGACACCAATATCTTCATCTGGGTACTCTAGAGTTGAAAAACAAGGGAATCTTATGTACATATGTGTATATTTATTACAAGAAAATGGTTCACACTGTAGTAGAAGCAGGCAAGTTCCAAGTCTGTGGGTCAGAAGTCAAAATGGAGGTTTCTCCTGATTTATGAAGCTCTGGGGACTGATGAACCCAGGATTAGCCTCTCAGGGCTAATGGCTGCAGAAATGAATAAATCCAAGGCCAGCAAGTAAGATACAACTCTCAGGTTAGGCAGGCAACATGGTAGACAGTTGGCTCAAGTACAAAGAAATGAAAGTCAAATCTCAAGTTGGATACAAGAACTAAATCCAGGAAAACAAAGAAAGTGAGCTTTACCAGCGTGTCCACATATATTGGAAGCAGACAACATTCCTGAGGAAATTCCCTTTCAACTAATCAGTTGCTCACAGAATATCTCATTATAGAAGTGATTACATTATACAAGATCTCAGATGACTACATAATAATTGCCAAACCATTGAGAATCATAGTCCTTCAAGTGACACACAACCTGAGCTATCACAATCACAATGGGGTGGTGAAAACACGTGAGAATTGTATCCTGTAGGCAATGAGGAGCCTGAGGTTGTTTTTGTTTTTAAATACTTTTATTGGGGGCTCTTACATCACTTATCACAATCCATACATTCCTCTGATGTGTCAAGCACATTTAAACATATGTAACCATCATCATTTTCAAAGCTCCTAATATCAGGTCCCCATTTCTTCCCCCTCCCTTCCTCTCCCACCCTCCCTCACAATAAGCTATAGATTATTTTTTCCCATATCTTACATCATCCTCCATTGCCCCTCACCCACTTTTCTTTTATTCACCTCCCTGGGAGAGAGTTATAGGATGATCCTTGTGATCAGTTCCCTTTCTCTCTCACCCTCCCCTAACCCTCCTGGTATCTCTACTCTCCTTGTTGGTCCTGAGGGTTTATCTATCCTGGATTCACTGTGTTGTGACCTCATATCTGTAGCAGTGTGCATGTTCTGGTCTAATCCATTTTGTAAGGTAGAATTGAGGTCATGATAGTGGGGTGAAAGAAGCACCAAAGAGCTAGAGGAAAGTTGTGTGTTTGATTGGTTTTATACTGCATGCTGACTGGCTCATCTTTTCCATGTGATCCCTCTGTGAGGGGATGTCCAGTTGTCTACAGATGGATATTGGGGCTCTACTCCATGTCCCCCCTCATTCACATTGGGGATGGTTTTATTCTGGGTCTTAAGTGCCTGATACTTGAACCCATCAATACCTCATGATCTTACAGGATGGTATGCTTCTTCCATGTGGGCTTTGTTGCTTCTCAGTTAGATGGCCACTTTTTTTTATCTTCAAGCCTTTAAGACCCCAGATGCTATATCTTTTGATAGCCGGACACCATCAGTTTTCTTCACCACATTTGATTATGCACCTGCTTTGTCTTCCGTGATCATGTCGGGAGCCCAAGGTTTTAAGTAGGAACTTACTATGATTCAAGGATGCTGAGTGGAATTTGAGAAGAACATTTTGAAAATCATTAACTAAATTTTTGAAAATGTTTTTCCACAGTTCTTGTACTTTCTGTCACTAATAGCTAAAATTATTAGTACAATTAGTACTAATTAGTACATTTAGTGAAGTTCTTGGGCCTGGGAAGGTGGAGCTATCTGTTGGATGGAAGTCAGTTCGGCTCTGCCAGTACATGAGTGGCAGATAGCCATGTACCAGGTGCCATCCAGTTGATTCTGTCTGATTATGACCTTTGTGTATATGAGTAGAACTGATTAATTTTTTGGAAGTAAAATGCCAAGATTTTCTTGTGGGATGCCTCTGAGTGAACTTAAACTTCTAATTTATTGGTTAATGACCAAGTGTGTTGGTGATTTGTAAAACCTGAGGCGTTTATTAAATATTTATGTTTTTGTTTAGTTTCTTTTTAAAGTTAATATTGAGAAACTTCATCAGGGACTCTGGTGGCATAGAGATTATGTGCTGGGTTGCTGGCTGCAGGGTCAGAAGTTCAAAAGCAACAGCTGTTCTGCGAGAGAAAGATGGGGCTTCCCACTCCTGTAAAGATTTACGTACAGTCTCAGAGATGCACAGGGAAGACCTCTTCTGCCCTGTAAGGTTGCGTGTGTCGACATCAATTAGATGGCAGTGAGTTCTATTGAAAAAATGTGAGGGCAAAGACTTTTGCTTATCTCTGTTTGCATGCCAGAACAATGTCAGATAGAGTTAAATGCTCTGGAAACTGGTGAAAACAAAAAGCAAGTGAAGAATGTAGAATTCACTCTTAAGTGAAAAGGAAGAGGAAATCCAGCAGCCCAAATCGTTGCAATGTGGGAACTTTGCAATTCTTTACATGTGGGAGGTGACTGTGGACTGAGTCTTTAACAACACTCTCAGACACGTGTTAGTAATTCAGTCACATGTGTGCACCTTTGGAGGACAAGATTATGTATTTGTCATGTTGATAGAATTTTCACTTACTCTATAACTCTGGGAAATCCAATGAATTATCTTTGGTTTTACATCTCTATAGATTAAAACAATGCAGGAAGCAATTAAAGAAGATGGGATGAATACACAGAATGCAAAAATAAATGGTCAACATTCCATACTTGATTGAATTGATCAATCCTTGATCAAATAATTATGGTATTAATGGAAGAATTCCAGGCTACACTGATGGATTATCCAAAACCAAGGTACCAGGAGTTGATGGAATACAAATTTTAATGTTTCCAAAAATGGATGCAGTGCTGGTAATGTTCACTCATCTTTGCCAAGTAACTTGGAAGAAAGATAATTCAACAGAATGAAAATTAGGAAACTATAATTCATATCACATACAAGTAAAATTATGCTGAAGGTAATTGAAAATTGTGCAGCACTGGTTGGATGGGAAACTGCCAGAACTCAAACTGATTCAGAAGAGGATGTGGAATTAATCATATCCTTGCTGATGCGAGGTGACTCTTGACTGAAAACAAAGAAAGTCAGAAAGATATTTGGCTGCATTTTATTGACTACGAAAATACATTTGACTACATGGCTAACAAATTAACTATGAACAGCATTGTAAGTACTGGGAAATCCAAAAAAAAATTGTGCTCATGCAAAACCTGTACATAGGCCAAGGGGTAGTCATTTGAACAACAAGGGGATACCATGTAATGTTAAGTCATGGAAGGTTCAATCTGTAGGCTGGGCAAATGATTTGAGAAACTGGAAAGTGTGAAGAAGAATATGATATAAGGATTAAAGAAAGACAGCATAACCAATGAACGATATGCAGATGATACAAGTTTGCTTGCTGGAAGGACCAGAAACAAAGAGGACTTGAAAGAGGACTTGCTGATGAAGAGAACTATGGATTACCCGCAATACAGAGAAACTCCAAACCCTTCCAGCTGGCTAGTAGATGATATCATGATAAACAGAGAAAGGATCGGTGTTGTCAAGGCTTTCACTGTATGGGAATCCACAATCACCACGCTTGGAAATAGCCGTCAAGAAGTCCAATACGTTTTGCATTCAGAAAATCTGCTGCAAAAGACTTTAACGTGTTTAAGAGCGAATATATCTCCTTGATGACTACGGTAAGCTTGGCCCGAGCCATGATGTTTTCAGTCACCTCCAACGTGTGTGAAAGCTGAACAGAGAATAAAGAAGACTGGAAATGAAGGCGCTGCTTTTGATGCACAGTGGTGGCAAAGGATATTGAATCCATCCTGGGCCGCCAGCAGAGTGGCTAGACCGGTCTTGGGAGAAGGATAGAGGCAGCGTGCTTCTCAGGAGCAGCGGGGAAAGATTTCCTCTTACTTACTTGTACATGTTATCCAGAGGGCGGACCTTAGAGAAGGACATCGCGCGTGGGAAAGTAGAAAAGTCCTCAATAAGATGGATTAACACTGGCTGTATCCGTGATCAAGCACGGCAATGACTGTAAGGACGGCTCGAGTCAGGCCGTGTCTCCTTCTCTTGTGCACAGGGCTGTTCAGAATAGAAATGAAATCAATGCCAAGGAACAGCAATAAGAATAACATAGAAATAAGGCAATCCTCAGATAAAAGGGTAGAGATTTCTTTCTTCGTATCTGTAAGACGATCTGATTTCTGTCAACCAAGCTCTTACAGATGCGTTGACATCGCTGCCTCCCTAAATAACCAAATTAAACTGTGGAAAGGGCGATCAAGGTGGCTGTCACATTTCAGTGAGTGGAAGTCAGTGCAGCATCTGCTTTGCCTGCTGTTTTAAGTCACTGGAGTAATCACTAATATGGGTATTAAAATTCTACATTTTTCTTCCACTTTGGTGGAGTGGGTGAGGCCTGCTTTTACCTTACTGTGCATAGTCTTTCATGAGTTGGTATATGGAAAAAGATAACCTTCAAAACGTCATTTGGTGTCATAGTGAAGCATCATATGGATCTTTATGCGCTAGCAAGAACAAAAGTTCCCAAACTCAAAGCAACCTCAAGTCATCATCACAATAACCTTTTTTATAGTTACCATGCATTTTGCCTCTCTTCCTGTTTAGCGATTTGCTAATTTTTATCACCTGTTTTTTCTTGAGCAATGGCTAATTTATTTTTTTAATGCGATTTACTATATTAACAGAAATGAAAAAAAAGACTATGATGATCTCAATAGATGGAGAAAAAAATGGACAAAGTTTTACATTGAGTCACTTGTACGTACACAGTGTACCAGGACCAGAAGAGAACTTCCATGATCTGAGAATGGGCATCTACAACAAAAGCCTGCAAATACTATTTAGGGGTGAGAGACTGAATGCTTTCTCCTGGACAAGGATGTCTTCTTTCAAAAGTGGGGGTGGGGTTGGAGGGAGAATATTGGGTTTGGGCTCAAGGTGGAGAAAGTGATCGATAATAGATATACCAGGAAGAAGGGGCATAGATTTGGAAGGGGCAAGGAGGTCACCATTCTGAAGTCCCAATGGTGTTCTAGGCAGGTGTACCCTACATGGTAAGGTAGGATATGGCTATGGAAGATGACAATCAGAATCCCTCTAACATACATGGTGTCATGTGTCCCCTGCTTGTTTGGGTCACAAGAACTAATGGTGCCTTCATAGAGATATGAAGAAGAGATTGTAGGTCCTGAACTCTGGAGAAAACACTGTCCACCAGCACCCCAACTTCCCCCTGCTGTTTGAGCAGTGGATTAACAGGAATTGGTGGGTTCCTGTGCTCTCCCCTCTGGTCTTTGCATCATTCCATCCTATCCTCTCAGGCTCCTGTCACCTGTGCTGGCAAGCCCCTGCTCCAAATGAATGACTGTTTTCCAAATGTCACTGAGCCTTTATTGGTCACAGAGCCTTTATTTGGGCCAAATTCTTTGATTCCTTTTCTGGAAAGCAGCATGTACAAGTGGCATGAACTTTCATATCTGACCTCCTCTTACAAGGGGAAGACAAAAACCTCATTATAGGCATCAGCCATCTGAGACTGACTCTTATGAGATAGATTGCCGCCATCTGAACTTTTAAACAATTCTTACACCAACCATCCCTCCTATGGCACTCGACTTGGTGGGGTTTGCTAATTTGTTGCAATGGCGATAAAGACTAGAAAGACAGTTTGGGAGTTTATTAGGAAAGGAGTACGTTACAATTCAGGTTCAGAAATAATCGAGATTCAATTGTTTGACCAGAACAGCCTCTTCTGAGTTATTCCTGCATATGTTGGCAGTCTGTTTGACCCCCACAGTCCGGTAGTCTCTGCTCTGGTACGGCAAAGAGATATGAAAACCTTTTCGTTCCCTCAGCCTGAAGTCACTCTGCTTTACAGAAAAGCCTCAGATTGAAGACACTAAGCTTTCTCACTTCATGAACCAGGAAGCACGCCTCTCCTTGTGCTGCTTCTGCTGCTCCTATTCCTCTACTGATACTTCTCACAAGCCCTCATGTTTCTAGTCTCACAGTGCTCTGTCTCCTGGGTAGAAGAGGTGCACACAGATTCTGGGGTCCAAAGGAGGTGCCCTGTACCTGACTTTTCTATCTTTATAGTAGAGCCAATTTTTGTCTCTCAAGTTCTAATAGAACTGCAAGACTGATCAATTTCTCTGTCAGGTGTCAGGGAGCCAAGGGACATCTTATTTTCCTGGTCCTGTCCTATGAGAGTACCATGCCCCTTATTTAAAAGCTGTCCAGTCCCTGGTGGCATCCAGTCTCAGTTCCACCACATCATTTGGGGGAGTTACAAAGACTACTGCAAGATGTTCCATACCAAGTGATTCACTGTATTCTGTAGGCTGTTTGATTAAAGCAATAAAGACATTGCTTTAATTAAGTATTTGTTGTTTAAGGATTATTGTAAAAAGTCATCCCTTTAGTACAAGCAGCTCTTGGTCATACCCTACCTCCTGAAGTCTTCGCACACTTACTATTTCTTTTTGCCACAGTGACTCTGTGTATTCCTTCCCTCCTTTTTTGATACTTCCCACGTCATTCAATATTTCTCCATAGAAACTTCCAGTATTGAAATTAAGGGTGATATCTTTTTTCATTTCTTTAAGCTTTAGAAATGTGAAGCATGCTCTTCCTTTTGGTTTTTGAAGTTTGAATCTTTGCACACTTCACTTTTAATACTTTGCTTCATCCTCCCAAGTCACCCGTGAAATCTTTTGTTTTGTTCTCTTACTTCATTTCTTCCATTAACTTTAACCACTTTATGTTCAAAAGCAAGCATCTGTCTCTTTTGACATTCAGTTATATCTTTTACTTTCTGTCTTTTAATGACCCTTTGCTCTCTTGAAATATGATGTCTTCCTGTAACACATCTTTCTATGGCCATGTTGCTCAATGCTTGAAATATACTCTTAAGAAGGTCTCTAACATCAAACAATACATAGTCAACACAATGTTTGAGCTCTTCTAGACTTGTTTTAATTTTCTTCAGCTCCAAATTGCTCTTGCATATGAACAGGTGATTGTCTGTTCCAGAGCCAGCCCCTGGCCTTGTTCTGACTGATGATATTGTGCTATTTTGCCTTCTCTTTCTACAGATGTAGGTGATTTTATTCCTGTGTATGCCATCTGGGGAAGTTCATATGTACAGTCACCATTTGTTTTACTAAAAAAGTTTACAATGAGTAAAGAGTTAGTCCTGCAAAATCCTGGCATGTGATTTTTGTTGTCTTTTCTAACATCAAGTACCATATATTCCAACTACCTCTCCTTCTCCTTGGTTTACAACTTTCACATTCCAATCACCAATAACTGCCAATGTATCCATAACCAATGCCCATGGGAACAGCAGTGAAGAAATCAAATAATGTATTCCATTTGGTAAATCTTCTGCAAAAATGATTCTTTCAAGTGTTAGCCACAGATGTCACTCTGAGAATTAAGGTATGCCTGACCCAAGTCATGATATTTTCAATCACATCATTTACATGCGATATCTGGATAAAAATAAGGAAGACAAAAGATGCATTGATGCATTTGAATTTTGGTGTTGTTGAAAAATATCAAATAGTCCAGGGACCAACAGTAGAATGAACAAATCTGTTGGAAGAATCACAAGGCTCCTTAGAGGTGAGAATGGCAAGACGTGGTCTCATATACTCTGGACCTATTATTAGCAGGTAGAATCAGACTCTGAAGAAGGAGGTTAAGGGTGGTAAAGTAGAAGGTCACCGATAACAAGATGGTTTCTTAACATCTGGGTTAATACAGTGGCCAAAACAATGGCCTTAAGCATAAAACACTTGTGAATAGAGCAGGGGCTAGGGCCATGTTTCGCTCTGTGTACATAGATGGTCGCTATGAGTCAGAACCAATTTGAACATACTTAACAACCGCAACCTGGTCTTTGTGTTTTATTGTATTTTTTATTTACTTGTTGTTTGTGAATGTTAGTATGATTCATTTTATATGTTGGTTTCATACCCACCACCTTGCTGTGTTCACTTTAAAAAAAAAACATTTTATTAGGGGCTCATACAACTCTTATCACAATCCATACATATACATACATCAATTGTATAAAGCACATCTGTACATTCTTTGCCCTAATCATTTTGGGGATTGTGATAAGAGTTGTATGAGCCCCTAATAAAATGTAAGAAAAGAAAATGATTATGGCTGTGTTCACTTTTTAATTGGAAATTTTTTTAGATTATGGTGAATTTTTGGACAATGGGTAACTCTTATGATTTTTATTTCCTACAGTGCAAATGAGCTGCTTATTCCATTATGTTCATTAAGTGTGTCTATTTTTCCAAGTTCTAAGTAGCTGGAAGGGATACAGTAACTAATGTGCTCTTTTAAAGATCTTTAGGGGCCCTAGGGAAACCATGGTTAAAGTGGTAAGGCTTAATCAACTGTCGATCAAAAGACTGCTACTTTGTGCCCACCACTCTGCAGGAAAAAAGATGTCCATAAAGAATTTAGACTTGGGAACCCCAAATCAAACCTACATTGTTCTATATTGCTACTATGTGTTGACTTAGACTGCATGTGTTAGAACGGGTTGACAAGAGCAACAAATCCAGAGAAACTCATAAATGTGTAAGAGTGGGCATTATATCAAAAATTAGTGATATATCAAGAAACATCCCAGCACAGTCCAATTTAAGTCCAGGAATACTAATCCATAAGTCCCTCTTCAGACCTACATAGTCACAGGCATTGATATAGAATGCAGGGAGACCACAGGATAGTGGGTACAAAATTGCATGGATCTAAGCTTGGTGAAAACATGGCAGGGCTCCTTCAGCTCTCAGGATCACTTGCAGAAAGTAAAGACAGAGAAAAGAAGAGGTTCTTGGGCCCTCCTTATGATAAGGCCATGGCCACAGGGAAGCACCATCAAGTTGTGACCGGATTGACAGGTTGGACTCCACTCCTACACTTTTATATATCTTCAAGTTGGCATAAAATTATATAACTACCACCCTGCGTGACAATGAGCTTTGGGTTTTAAGGAGTTCATGTCAAACAGAAAGTTACAAGAGACTATCATAGTGCAAGGTAAAAAGCTGTTGTTGGTTTGGTGTTTGTTAAACAAAAAGGATTGGGAGAGATTTCCCAAAGGAAGTAAAATGTATGCTATGCCTTAAAAAGGATTACTAATATTTTAGTAGACAAGAATGGGATATTTCAACTAAAATTAAAACTACAAATATGAGTATGTAGCATTTAAGTGCTTATTGAGAGAACAACATACTTGAGTGATGTTTCAGGGCTGTTTCGACTATATCCTGTAATAATAATTTTAGAATTCTACAGAATTCTGTAACCAGAATTATAGTCTTAACATGGGCATGTTAGATAACCTCCCTGACTACACTTTTCTCATTTTTTAAAAGAATAGTAATAATATTTACTTTATTGGTATTGAGTATAAATTTAGTAAAATGCAGTAAATTTAGTAAAAAGTGCCTTCTTAGCACACTTCATAATAAGCTGTTTATTATTCTTTTTCAATTCATATTATGCAATGCTATTATTTCATAATATGAAATAATTTTTCATTTCATATTATGTTGAACATAGTATAATGCTAACATAAATAGATTTATATATTTGGGAAAGATGAGCCATTCTTGTCACAAAAAAATTTTGGAATTTAATGCTCAGTGTCAAATTTTGCTTCATAAATCATCCTTTGAAGAAAAACAAATGCTAGTTACAAATTAGATATGGTAAGCCAATGTATAGTCAGCATGTATAATAGAATCATACTTCCCCACCCAGCGTCCTCTTTTCTTTAACTTTCTCTTTAGCAAAAATGAAAAATGATACCAAAACAACATATTTTATAAATATAGACAATGGGCTTCTTTACAATCGTGATGTATCAACCAATGACAATTGAAAAATGTTTCTATGATGCAGAGTCCGTATGAAGTCAAGAATGACTATCTCAGACAGCACACATTGCGCGCACTAGCTAGAAACTGTGTGACTTAGCTTTGGGTAAAGTTTGTCAGAATCACTTTTTCTTTGGGTGCACAATTTAACCTTCAAAGAATTATGACCATAATTTTCTCTGCAATGGGACCTTTCACATCTTAGCATTCGGGTTGCACTCTAAGTCATTAATCCTTGCAACACCCCAGAGGCATATAGTGATGGCGATTTACGTTCTCTGTGTATAGATCAGGGTAGGAAAGGTCAGCATTTGAACCTGGAAAAGAATCAGAAGATAGCTCATGCTATATCTAGACTCGAAGCTCACCATCACTTGTCTAAAGCAAGATTATGACAAGCCTCTGTTTTATAGGGGCATGCTTTAATTTTTTTCTCCTTTCTGTAGTTCTTCATGCCATTTCTCACTTTCAATAAAACCAATTTACAAAATTCAATCTGCAAAAGTCAAGAATGATTCTCATTAATTGGCAGGAGGAGCTCTTCCAAAAATTGCCAATTTAACACAGTAGGAAGTAACAGGAAGGAGAAAAGAAATGAGGTCAAGCTGATAGACTCCAGACCAATGAGAAATTATCTGATTAGATGATAGAAACTGGTTATTGAGAGAGTGGTATGTCTGCTGGGAAATTATGGTGTGGACTTTGATTCCTATACTCTGCTCCATCACTCTTTGAATTGACATATTAGTAGGTACACTCTGAATGCAAGAATACTGCAAAAATTTTAGAAAAGGTGGGAAACCAGTATCCCCACTTCTGTCTCACTGGTCTGTATAATCACGATGAAGCACTGTAGAGGCTGTCTCTGTCATGCTTTAGGTGAAGTTGAACAAGCACCCTGACTGCCTCATTCTTTGCCCCATTTCACTTGTTTTACTTTACCCACTGCCGAATTATGGAAACTCTTATTAAACTTCTCCAGTTATTTTTAGAATTTGTTTGGTTTCCAATTGATGTCAAGGTAGTTCCGACTCACAGTGACCCCAGGCAAGTTAAAAAGAGTTACCAGTGTCATGTCTAATTTTATGGACTTAGATTACTAAGCATTTCTTCCAAGGTACTTCCGGATGGATTTAAACCTCCAACTTGATTAATCGTTTGCTAGATTTAAGGAGACTCAAAATAATGCTCACTTCATCAGGACAGTTTGTCAAGGCACCAATATTAAAGAAGTGACAAATATCATCAGTGGTTATGTGTTGGGCACAAACACAAGGTAAGCAGTTTGAAACCACCAGCAACTCTGCTGGAGAAAGATGAGGCTTTCTATTCTGTAAAGTGTTACAGGCACACACGATCCTTCATCAATCACATGAGAAAGATTCAACGTGGAAACCCCATTGAGTGATCTAGGCTTTGCTTCAAATAACCTGGAGCAGATTTAGGGAATCAGAATATTCCCTCGGACTTAAGGATGAAACATCCTAGAGTAAGAAGACTGCTATCCCAAAGTTATGGAATTGACAGTCACTGAACTTTGGTTTGATGGTGCCCAATGAATGGTGACCAAAGGCTACCATATGTTTACTAATTTAATGCTTTCTTTGTAATCTTATGACACTTATTAATCTGGTAGGTATGGTTCTGCCTTTGTCAATGAGTGTTATTGAAAGTTTTACCCTATAACCAATCTCCTTTACTTGTGTAAAGAGTGTTCAATTACCTAAGGGTCACTATGCAAGTCACTAATCCATGTGTTACAGTCTGAAGACAGCCTATATTTGGACACTTTCCTTTCTAAATAGTATTTTGAGTTCTATACCATTGCCTAAATTAATAACAATACCAATAGAATGAACTTATGCCTCAGGGAGATGATTTATAATGTTTGATAGCATAAAATAATAATGATGTCTATAAAGTGAATCAGAGACAGATATAAACCATAGGCATGTGAGTGGATCTGGGGGTTGCATTTAATTCTAGTTCCAATCTAAGAGCATTTGGTTCTTGTGACATGACCCTTCTTGATGCTTGTTCTGATGCAGAGATCACGGAAGCTATGGGTGCTATTGCAATGTGTGCAGAAGAAGCCAGATGGTGCCTGACTATCAGCAAGAACAGTGTGTGGGGTTTTAAAGGCTTGTCTTCAAACAGCAGCCATCTAAGTGGGGCATCAATTAAGTTCACATGGAAAAAGACTATCAGACTATCAGAGGGTGTGATCCAAGGATTATAAAAAATAAAATCCAAATTCAAAGGAGCACATGGCATCAGAGGTTAGCACATGAACATTGGTTTCCCAAAGGCTGACAGTGGAAGCCTAAAATCCATCTTCCTTAATCCACATGGGTTAAGCCTCAAGTGAATCCACTCTGATCATAGTTTAGGCATGCCAATAACCTATTAGACACAGAACATTGTAAAGTTCATTATGGAAAATGTGGTCATATTAAAATGTAATTTCTTATAATTTTTTCTCCATTTTGACCCATTATGAAGTTGATTTCTATTTTTTAATACTTCCTTTTTCCCCCAATGAGGTTTCCCTGTGTTCTGTCTAAAGAAAATAAATAAATAGATAGATAGATAGATAGAAGATAGATAGATAAATAAATAAATAAATAGTTATAGCCTTGGAAACCCATCATTCTATCCTGTCCTATAGACTTCCTATGAGTTGGATTCAACTCAATCGCACTAAGTTTGTTTTGGGGGTGGGTTTTATATTTAGCAGAAATTCTCCTAGAGGCAGTTTTAAATGTTAGAACTCTACACTGAAGCAAATCAGGTCATGGGAGCCAATCAGGTCATGGGAATAAAAACGGTAGGCCATTCTTGGGCTATTTCATACCTTGCTAATAGGGTCTATGGAAGATGTTGCTACTGGCCTCTAGGTCTTTCCTGCTATGGAAAAACATGGGCATATTATCATATATTTTGGTTTTTAAAAGAAGACAAATCCCAATTCATATATAAAATTTCATGATTATTTTAGCTGCATCTAATTTGTGTTTCTCTCTGTTCTTTATTTTTCCTTCTTTTCTTTCTTTCTTTTGGAGTAGTGAGCAGGCAAACAGTGCACAGAGATCCCAGGCATTAAGTCCCTGCCGATATGGTTGACAGGGTAAACTTAAGAGCCAATGTATGTGTATGTTTTGGGAATGGTGATGGGTATGGTCAAGTAGCAAAAAGTTATAAGTAAGTCACAGTCGTTGAAATAGCTGATCAAATAAATAGCTTCCTTCTGAAAATAGCTTCCTTCTGAATAAGGCATGCAAATTTGGGACCAGAGCTGAATAGCTTGTATAACATAAAGAGTTAGTATCTCGGGAGAACTAGTTTTTCAATTATTCTCCCATGCAGCATTTTCATTTCTAATTTGGATTAATCTCAGGCAATTATTTGCGTGCTTTTATTTGTATGCATGTCAAAATATTACCCACTGTTTGGCATTCATATATTTTGATATTGTGTCTATGTATTTTGATTCACATCTGAGAGAAAAACCATACTTTAAAGAGAGAAACCAATGGACTCCAACGAGATTCAAAGGATCATCACAAAGTACTATTAAAGTCTGTATTCTAACTAATTCTACAATGTGGAAGATATGGGCAAATACTTGGAGAAACAATACATCCCTAGATTATTCCAGATAAAGGCCAAGAACCTCAACAGACCTATAGCAAAAGAAGAAATTGACAAGCTTATCAAGAAATTATCAGGGGAAAAAGCTCCTGGACCAGACAATTTCACAGGAGAATTCTATTAACCATTCAGGGAGGAGCTGACATTGTTCCTCCACAAATTATTCCAGAGCACAGATGGCAAACTCCCAAACTCATGATATGAAACCAGTATAACTTTGATACCCAAACAGTGCAAGAGTCCTATACAAATGAACATTGATACAAACATCCTTAACAAAATATTGGCCGATGGAATATAAAAGTATATAAAACATATCATCCATCATAATCAGGTGGTATTCATTCCAGGGATGCAGGGATGGGTTAACAATCAAAAGTCCATCAATATAACTCACCACCCTAATAAGAAAAAGATATGAATCACATGATAATACCAATAGATGCAGGAAAATCATTTGAAAACCTCCAACACCCATTCCTAATTGAGAAACTCAAGATCGGGATGGAAGGAAAATTCCTCAAGTTAATACAAGCTATTTTTAAAAAGCCAGTAGCCAACATTATAGTCAACAATCTAACTGAAAAAGCGGATCAGGTGAGGATGCCCCTTGTTCCCACTTCTTTTTCACATCATATTGGAGGTCCTAGCTAACAACATCAAGCAGCAGAAGGATCTGAAATGTATCTGCCTGGGCATGAAGGAGGTAAACTTGCTATTTGCATACAGCATGAGTATATACGTTGAAACCACCAAAACTCCACAACAGAAGTACTGGAAACAATAGAGGAACGCAGAAGAGTGGCAGGACACAAGATCAACAAACAGAATCTATTGTTTTGCTATATACATCAGACAAGACCACAAAAGAGAAGCTTAAGAAGGCAGTTCTCTCAGCAATAGGCAAGAACAAAGGGAAATATCTAGGAATATATCTAACTAAATAAACAAAAGACATACAAGGAAACCTACAGAACCCTACTACAGGGAACCAAAAGCAAACTCCACAAATGGAAGAATATCTCATGGCATTGATCAGAAGACTCAGTACAGTAAAGATGTCAATCTTACCTAAGGCAATTTATAAGTTTAACGCTATCCCAATTCAAATACCAAGAACTTTCCTCAACTAATTAGAAAAACCAATTTCATGTGCCGAGGGAAGAAGCCCAGAAGTAGCAGAGGACTCATCAAGAAGAAGGACAAAGTCGGAGGGCTTGATTTACCTTTAACACCTACTATACAGCCACAGTGGTCAAAACTGTACTAAAATAATGACAGATACTCAGACCAATGGAAACAGAAAACCTAGAAATAAAACCATCAGAATATAGACAACTGATTGTTGACAAGGACCAAAAAAGTATCAAGTGGGAGGTAGATTGCCTCTTTAACAAGTAGTGCTGGAAACAATGGATATCCACCTGTAGAAAAAAATGAAACAAGTCTCCTACCTCACCCCAGGCACAAGAACAAACTCAAGGTGGATCGCAGACCCAGAAGCAAAACCCCAAACTATCAGGACCATCAACTAAGGAATCGGGACACATCTAAGTACCTTGGCGCAGTGAATACATAGGCTAACTGTAATAGGGAAGTGCACACACACAGATGAAGCTGAAGTTGATAAATGGGGTATGCTAAGGACAAAATACCTGTGTGCCTCAAAAGGCTTCCCCAGGAGGGTAACCAAGAGGATCCGCAGAGTAGGAATGGATTTTTAGCTATGACACGACAGCCAAAATGCCTATCATTAAAATCTATAATTCCCTCCTAGCCTGCAAAAAGACGAAAACAGTTAATGCCCTGAGGAAGAGGGAGAAAGACCCGAACAGAAGCTTCCTAGGGAGGAAACCCAAATGGCCAATAAACATGAGAAATGCTCCCAATCATTAGCTATCAGAGAAATGCAAATTAAAACAGCTATGAGATACCATCTAACACCGTTGAAGACAGCCCAAATCAGAAAATCGGCAAGCAACAAATGTTGGAGGGCATGTGACAAGATAGGCACTCTCCTCCATTGCTGGTGGTCATGTAGATGCATACAGTCAGTGTGGAAAGCCATCTGGCAATATTGAAAGCAAATGAAAATTGAGTTACCCTAGATTCCAACAATCCTCTACTGGGCATATATTCAAAAAAGGTAGCAACAAGATCACAACCAGTAGTCTGTGCTCCAATGTTAATTTTGGTGCAATTCACAATTGCAAAGAATTGGAAATAACCTAAATTTCTATCAGGAGATGAGTGGATTTGAAAACTCTGGCACATACACACAATGGAGCACTATGCATCACTGAAAAACACTGAGAATCGCATGAAACACATTGTCTCATGGGAAGAGTTGGAGGAAATTATGCTAAGTGAAGTTAGTCAATCACAAAAGAACAAGTGCAACATGAGTCCACTGAGGTATGTATAATCAGCACAGTAGGTGTAGAAGAAAAGCCACTTCTCTTAGACTTTATGGGGCTGTGGTACAGGGAATCAGGTAGGGGACAGATCAAACCCAAGGGTGTACATGTCATCCCAACACAAAGAAGGAGAAGGGGGTGGGAATAAGAGGGAGAAGATGGCACTGGGGAGTAGGGCACTAATCCACCCTGGGGGAAGGTATTATTTATCTCCATAGAAATGGGAGTGTGGGTACAGACCCCACCATGGAGCGCCAAACCTTGAGGTCAATGTAACCACATGGAGAAACTCCTGAACAGAGAGGTCTAGGGGGTCAACCCCAATCAGAGCCAAACTGATCCCCCAACTGATGCCCACACCCCCCCACACACACACATACATGAGAAATATGCGTTACAGAAGACAACACATACTTACCTGGCAGGGGAGATACCATGATCATGAAGGTGGTTTTCCCAGAGCGAGGCTTATCCATTGAACTCCGGATGTGCTGACCCCTGCAATTTCCCCAAATGTCGGAAACTCGACTGCATAATGTGTAGTAGTGGGGAACTGCTTTCACGCTCTCCCCTGAAAAAAAAAGAAGACAACAGTAAACCTACAGATTGGGGAGAGGGGAAGGGCCACACAGAAGCAAACCCACACAGAAGCAAACCAAAGAGGACAAAGAGAGAGCTAGTGGCTAGGAGGATATCCCTGCATGGAGCTTCTAAAGCACAGAGAGGCTTGTAAGGCCGACAACAACTTGAGACATGATGTGTTCTTGCTGGAGCATACTGAGACAGAGGACAATACAAGGGAAGCACAGCCAGGGGACGTACAATAGGTGGAACCAAGAAAGGGTCATAACAGATCAGGCCCCCAAATAGACTTCCAGCTAGGAGGGACAGTTCCTGGAACCCTCGGGACCAATGAGGAGATAATCATAAAGGTCAGCAGACAGACCTGGAATTTGGATGCATTTTCATTTGGGTTCTCTTCTTCTATTTTGCTAGTTTCCCCCTCTTTCTATTCAATCTTTTGTTTTGTCTGTTGTTGTTATTTTGCTTACCTACATAAGATAGGCATGGGAAGCAAGACTGGGCAGAAAGCAATGGGACCAAAGGTTCTGGAGGGACTTGGGTGGAGGAAAGAAATGGTGAGCAAAGAACACCATGGACAGGGGAACAATAAGGGAATTAAAATCAACAATGAGGCAGACATAAAGATCTCGGTGGTTTAGGAGCAACAGCACGCTAGCTGAAAGGCCTTATAAGGCAGAAGACGGACCAGCAAAATGGTGGGGCAGGAGGAAGTTAGAGGGAAACAGAGGAAATATCTAGGAAGCAAAACTGTGGATAGAGATATAAAGATAGGTGTACACTTAAGTAAATATATTAATTCATAAAAATAGAGATATTGGCCTAGGTACATATATTTATATGGCAATACATTGAAGAGGTGGATGAGGGTTGGGACCTCTGTTCAACCTTCCCTAAATGTAACAACACGTTGTTCTAATAACCTGGCGTTCTGTGATGCTCACCCTTCCGACATGATCTCTGAAGACAAAATTGTTGCATAAACAAATGTGGTGAAGAAAGCTGATGGTGCCCAGCAAGATGTACCATCTGGCGTCTTAAAGGCTTGAAGTTAAACAAGCAGCCATCTAGCAGAGAATCAACAAGCCCACATGGAATAAACACACCAGTTCGTGTGATAAACAGAGTCAGGTAAAAGACACCAGAAGACACAAAACAAAACAAAAGTACATATTGTTGAGAACTAGGGGGTGGAGCAAAGGATCAAATCCATTTGCAGAAAATAGGACAAGCCCTCCCAGAAGGTTCCCAAGGAAAGAATGTGTCAGCCAGGCGCAGCACAGCACTGAGGAAACACCCAATACTCCTTTGGTTCTTCGAGGCTTGCTGTCCCCCACTTTCATGACCCCCAGTCCTGCCTTTCAGTTCTGCCTAGAATGGAGCATGTACACTGGTACAGGAAAGAGCTCATGACACATATAATTCAGGTCAGATAAATCCCTCAGGAACAGAAATGGGATTAACTGTAACAGGAAGGTAGTGGGGAAGATGGTGGTGAGGGGAGGGAAGGAGAATCAGTTGCAATGATTGAAGCATAAGCCCCCTCACCTTGAGGGGTATTGTGGTGCTTACATAATCTGGTGTCATTTTGGGACTTGAGAGGATTAAGAGTGAAAGGGTGGAGTCCAGTCTGTCAGTCTGATCATAGCCAATGAGGCCTCTGTGTGGGCATGGCTTTCTCCTGAGAATTCTGTTTTTTTCTCTTTGGAGGCAGGCGAGATTCTCTGCTCACTTCCTGCAAGACATTCCTGAGGAGAAGACACATGGATCTACCTTGACGCAGGCATGGGAACTGGAGAAGCCACATAGAGAACTATGCCAGCACTGAGATGCTTATAATAGCACTGGATCCAAAGACTTTCTTCTACTCACTGGCCTGTGATCATTCTGCATTCGGTGTCATTGAATGTGTTTGGTGAGTCTGAAGATGACTTCATAGATGGACATCGGACATATGAGCTAATATCAGACTTCTGGACTTGGACTAGACTGGATTGGGATGATTTTTAATGTATAATTACCCTTTATATAAAACTCTCTTATATTAACTGGAGTCAAAACCGAAGCTCAATCATCATGATTATTGTTTTGGGTAGAAGAGGATACAGGGATGCTTTCTTTTCCTGTGGTTGGCAGGCCTTTTGAAGAGGTATTTCTCCTTCCTGTCACTCCTGGACAAAAAAATCTATAAAAACTGTCAGGGAGAGCATTTCACATCATTTTTGGCAACACACATAGCTTGAAGTGGTGGGTAGGGATTTAGACACAAAACTACTCCAGAATTTAAGGCAAGTTGTTTCAACCACGCTGTGAGAATTGCTTACAAAACCTGGTGTTTGGTACCTTTGAAATAAATGGCATTCTTTTTTAGTGTCATTCCCTCCTGTCACTTTAATTAAAACAAATAACAGGCAGGCCCTAAAATACAAAAAGCAGTTGGCAGCCTCACCCATTTTGTATGCCTTCCAATTTCTCAAAGGCTTTTGAAAGAAAAGAAACTTTAAAGTGATATACTATGATGTAGGCTCTGCTATTTGTGACTTTCTCTAATATCCTCTTGAGACCCTTTAGACATATAGAAACAACTCACCCATCCTTCTTCCCCCCGATTTCTCTTACAGCTAGGTGACAGATGATGTGTAAACTTGAGCAGGAAAGTTTGGAATTGACATTACCTTAGTCTGGAAGCAGATATTGTGGTCTGGGGCATGTTTCCATTTGTGCCTAGCTCTATCTATCCAACGCTGAATGTGCTCAAGGTATTTATTCATCCAGGCAATGGAATCTAGTACCATCCTGGCACCTTGCAGCCAAAAAGCCCTGGCTTCAAACTAATGCTCTGTGACTAATGAGCTACAGGACTTAAGGTTTTAGATGTCCTGAGCAACCCGAATCCTCAGTCTATATTAATAGCATCTCCCCCGTAGTGTTACTGTTCTAATATGGAATGTTATCACTTTCGATTGCCAATGATGTGTGATAATGCCTAACAAAGGGTTCGGTATACAACTATTGTTAGCTGCTGCTGAGGCGTCTATAACTCATGGTGGTTCCATACAATTGAACAACTCTATGGTGCTCCACAGGGTTCTCACCAGATGACTTTTGGATTTGTGTTTCTTTCTAGCTATCTTAATCCGAAAGTTCCACAGATCAGCACCAAAGCAACATGCAGCCTCTACTGTAAGATGGGTGCTGGCCGCACATGATGTTGTGGGTCTGTGGGGAACAAATGCATGTCTCCCACATGACAAGTGAGAGTTCTACCACTGAACAACCAATGCCTTGAGACATAGTTGTTATTGCTGTGTGCTCTAGAGTTAGTTTTGAGTCTTCGTGAACCCACATGACAGGGTAGAACTACCATAAAAGATTTCCTTGGCTCCAATCGTTACAGTAGCAAATTACCATCTCCTTTCTCCCATGGGGCCTTGGGTTAAGTTCAGACTGGCAGCCTTTAGGTTAGTAGCTGGTGCTTAACTGTTGCACCACCAGGGATCATTTGGCACACAATTAGTGCTTCGTGAGTATTTGTGAACCATGAAAAAAAATGAAGTCCTTCACATAGTGCCAGGCTAATAAACCATGTCAATTATCGCGATCGTTGTGATGATGATGATGGTGATTCTGTCCATTTGCTTTCAGTAACTGATGATTGGCCTTAAACTAGCAGAGTTTATATAATGGACAGTCTTCCCCTTCTCTTGCTTGGAGCTTTAGTCTCTTAAGTATTTTCAAGACTTTTTGAGGAGAATTACTTGTTGAATGCCATCATTATATTCAGTGGCAGCCGTTGTCTAGGAAAATAGTTCATGGAAAGAATAGATTTCTACTTAACGCAGGGAAAAAAGAGATGTTGACATTTTTCACCTTGCAAAGCTTAATGATTCAAGTCATTTCTGTGGTTAGGTTTTAACATTTAAAATGATAAATAGCCTTCAGAATTCTTTGAATATATTCCTTACTCCAATTTTAAATAACTTTTCCAATAATATTTTGTTTAGCTTTTGCTTATTTTACTTATATAGGATTTACAAAATGACTAACAATACTTATAAAGACCCCAAAAGGAGAGTATGACTGATACTGCGCTCCTAATAGGGAACATTGGACCCAGTTTCTGGAGCCACCCTGGAGACGCAGGTCATATGCATAGAATACTGGTATATTGGACCTTGTGTTTTCAAGGCACACAGAATACTCCAAATGCCATTACAGAGGAATGTGATGTGAGAACTTCATTAGGTGAACTGGACTCTACCTTAAACACCTCTGTAATCAGAGCACGTAAACCCCCCAAAACTACATGGAGTGTGAAGAAGCGGAAGAGCTATACCAAAAATTTCAAACTGTCAATAGGCAGACTACCATTTACTTACTACTTCAGTGCGCTATTTGCTTTATTAAGGTACACTTTTTTCTATCAGTCCTGGGACTGACATTGTCAATCAATATTATTGTAAGTTTTGCTTAACCACCTATTCCTATTGTTTGTGTTAATAGCATCCAGTCATGTAAGGATTTAATCATTACAAATCAATAATCCATATATTGCCATTTGTAGCTAGCTTACACTTGTTTAGTCTCTTTTTCTCAGTACAGTGGAAGTCCAAAATATATTTGCAGGATCTACACATAGAATGAGCCTCCGGGGATTTGTTTCTGACCGTAATTGAAGGATGGGAATAGCCTGGTTATCAGATCAAGAGATTTGTGGAGACTAATTTGATAGATTAAAATGAAAACTTTGACTTGAGCGGTTAAAACCATATTATTGTATCTGCCTTTGACAGACTTTGAGTTTGATCTGGTTTTTGATATATTCTGTTGTTTTGTTTTCAAACTGGTTATCTCTGTTGTAGGTTGTTATTGTTGGTAGCCTTCTTTGCTCTGTGTTGTGTATTTTTCTATGTTTTTTGGTATATGAAATCTAGGATAGGTGAATCTAGAGAGGCAATAACTAGAATAAATGTTATGGGGGATATGGCAAGGAAGGGGTGTGTGTGTGTGTGTGTGTGTGTGTGTGTGTGTGTGTGTGTGTGTGTGTGTGTGTGGTCAGGGCGGTGGGGATAATACCAAGGAGTACAAAAGGAGAAACACGTTTTGAAACTGATTATGGTAGTGATTGTACAATACTTCTTGATGTGACTGAACTAGTTAATAGTGTGATGTCTGGATTATGTCCTAATAATATTTTTAATTAAAGCATTTTATTGGGGGCTTGTACAACTCTTTACACAATCCACACTTACATCCATTGTGTCGAGCACTTTTGTACATTTGTTTCCCTCCTCATTCTCAAAACATTTGCCTTCTACTTGAGCCTCTGGTATTTGCTCCTCATTTTTCTCCTTCCTTTCCCGCTCCCCCTGCTTCACGAACCCTTGATAATTTATAAATTATTATTATTTTGTCATATCTTACACTGTCCAAAGTCTCCCTTCATCCATTTATCTGCTCTCCATCCCTCAGAGAGGAGGTTATATGTAGATCTTTGTAATCTGCTCCCCTGTTAAGGTTATATATGTATGTCTGTATGTATGTATATATATATGAGAGAGAGCCAGGGAGAGAAATTAAAGAGAAGTGTTCCTCTCTTTAATTTAACCTCTGATATTTACAAAGCTTTAATATCTTCCTATTTTCTTCCATGACTTGTTTAGGTTCAACTTTAAGAGTTAAAGGGATTCTTTATACTTTACCACAAAGGGGCATTTTTACTGAAATGCAGTGTTTATATGTTCGGCTGCTAAGTGTATTGGCTAGCTGTTGGAAACTGAGCAACTCCATGGAAGAAAGACAGGCTTTCTACTCCCGCTAAAGAATTACAGCCTCAGAAACCCATTGGGACAGTTGTACCTGTGCTCTGGGGTCACTCTGAGTTGGAATCAACTTGATGGAAGTGAGGCTTTTGTTTGTTTTTGGTTTTCTCCCAGCGGCCAGAGTGAGTTAAGAGCGAAGTTGCGAGTTGGGAGGAGCAGGGTTAGGAATGCGTGCGTACCAAAGGAGACATCAAGAACCCATTTTCCACATGTCCCTCTGGTGTCCTATGCTGTCAAGTGGGCTCTGACTCAGAGTGACCCCACGTACATGAGATCGAAGCGCTGCCTCTCAGAACAAGGAGGCTGCTGTTCACAGTAAGAGCAGGTGTTGGGTATTGTTGCACCTCATCTAGGAAAGTTTTACATACTAGACATTGTACAACATTCTAGAGAATTAAGAAGTTATTTTTTCTAAATTAAATATAAGAATGTAGCCTAGAGATGAAGGCAGAAATATGAATACTACATATCTACACTATTTATATTTTTGTGGAAAGGAATTACAAGGAAAAGAAGAGTTAGTGAGTTGAGTGGATCAACTTGCAAGGGAAAACGTGCACTTTAAATATATTTTCAATGTTTGAAATAAGATATCTTTTGCATTCAGTAAAATTCACTCTGACGTGTAAAGTTCTGCAAATCCTGGCACATGCATACATTTGTGTCACCAATGAACAATCAAGACGGAGACCGGTTCCCTCACCCCAGTCATGAGTCTTGCCGCTCTGCAGCCAGTCTCCTCACTCACTCCAGACTCTGGCAAGAACGGATATCTTTTCTGTCCCCTTGACCTTGCTTATCTTCCGAACAATTAAAAACAAAAACAGCAGAGGGTAATATATTTATCTTTACATCACTCCCACTAGTTTTATTTATTTTTTTACAATTTACTTCATTATTGTTGTTCAGACTATACAGAGCAGAGCACACGGGTTCAATGTTCCTATTTGTACAAGTCAGTGGCATTGATCACATTTTCCAATTTATACAACCATTCTCACAACCCTTTATGAATTGTTTCTCCTGTATTATCATCACTTCCAAGGTATTCGATCTGCTTTTTCCAGTTTCTGTTGACAGTTTAAATAAGTCTGGAGACAGTTTTTAAGAGACTACCATGCTCACTGCAGGTATTCTTTATTAGTTAAGTGAAACTGTTGTTTGTTTTTAAGAATACTTAGGGGATATTTGTGGTTTGAAGTTTAAAGATGATCCCTGGGAAATGGTTTCAGGATGCATTCAGCCATGATGGAGCTACAAACTCTGGATTATATGATTTTGAAATTCAGGTTTGTAATTTCCCCCGTGTGGTCAAGATAACCTTTATAGAAACTTTGATCAAAATATTCAGTAATGACTGCCAGGCACTGTCCAGTTCTGGTCTCCTGGCAAAGGAGGCAGGAACTCATAGAGACAATTAACTACACATTTTGATGAAAACTTAAAAACAAAACGAAACTCCTTACTCTCCATCTTATAGGGACCAATTGTTTGATTTACCTTCATTTTTTTAACTACACATTTTGATGAAAACTTTTTATAGCTATCAAAAGATATAGCATCTGGGGTTTTAAAGGCTTGAAGGTAAATAAGCAGCCAACTAGCTCGGAAGCAAAAAATCCCACAGAAAAGAAGCACACAAGCCTAAGTGAACACAAGGTGTTGAAGGGATCAGGTAGCAGACACCAAAGAACAAAAACCATCATTGTGTGATCACCTTCCCCACATAAACGCTGAGGGCAGATGTGTGCATAAGTAAGTGTGGTGAAGAAGACTGTTGAGCGATATAGCGTCTGGGAACTTAAAAGCTTGAAAGTAAACAAGCGGCCATCTAGCCCAGAAGCAACAAAGCCCACATGGAAGCAGCACACCATGTGTGATCATGAAAGGCTGAGGGGACCGACCAGGTTTCAAGCACCAAAGGCGGGGGGGGGGGGAGATAATATCAGCGTGAATGAGGGGAGCGCATGATGGGGACCCAATGCCCATCTGTAGACAACTGGACATCCCTTGCAGAGGGGTAGTGGGGAGGAGTTGAGTCACTCAGGGTTCAGCATAGCAATAATGAAACTCACAACCTTCCTCTGGTTCTTAAATGCTTCCTCCCCCCAACTATCATGATACCAATTCTACCTTGCAAACCTGGTTAGACCAGAAGATGCATAGTGGTACAGATGGGATCTGGAAACACAGGGAATCTAGGACAGATGAACCCCTCAGGACGAAGGGTGAGAGTGGTGATACCGTGAGGGAAGGGAGGGTAGAAAGGGGTAACTGTTCACAGGAATCTACATATAACCTCCTCTCTGGGAAATGGGCAACAGGAAAGTGGATGAAGGGAGACGCCGGGCAGTGTAAGATAAGATAAAATAATAATTTATAAACTATTAAGGGTTCATGAGGGAGGGCAGAGTGGGGAAGGAGAGGGATGGAACAAAGAAAAATGAGGAGCTGATTCCAGGAACCCAAGAGAAGGCAAATTTTGAGAATGATGAGCGCAACGAATGTATAAGTGTGGTTGACACAATTGACGCATGTATGGATTGTGATAGAGCTGTATGAGCCCCAGTAAAATAAATTTTAAAAAAACTTTAAAAAGATCCTTACTCTCTCTCTTATAGGGTTCAATTGATTGATTTACCTTCTTTTAAAAAATAATTTTATTGGGGGCTCAAACAACTCTTATAACAATCCATATATCCATCCATTGTGTCAAGCACTTTTGTACATTTGTTTACTTTGTCATTCTTAAAACATTTGCTTTCTACTTGTGCCCTTGGTATCAGCTTCTCATTTTCCCCTCCTGCCCTGGTCCCCCCTCCCCCATGAACCCTTGATAATTTATAAATTATTGTTATTTTGTCATATCTTATACCGTCAAATGTCTCCCTTCATCCCTTCTCCACTGTTCCCCAGGGAGGAGGTTATATGTAGATCCTTGTAATCTGTTCCCCATTTCTACCCCACCTTCCCTCTACCCTCCTGGTATCACCACTCTCACAACTGGTCCTGGGTTTCATCTGTCCTGGATTCCCTGTGCTTCCAGTTCCTATCTGTACCAGTGTACATCCTCTGAGCCAGCTGGATTTATAAGGTAGAATTGGGATCATGATAGTAGGGGGGAGGAAGCATTCAAGAAGTAGAGGAAAGTTGCATGTTTCGTCGTTGGTTCATGGCACACTGACTGTCTCCTATCCTCCCCGTGATCCTTCTGCAAGGGGATGCCCAATTGCCCACAGATAGACCCTGGGTCCCTACTCTGCACACCTCCTAATTCACAATGCTATAATTTTTTGGGTCTTTGATGCCTGATACCTGATCCCTTCCGATGCCTCGTGATCTCACAGGCTGGTGTGCTTCTTCTATGTGGGCTTTTTTGTTTCTCAGTTAGAAGGCCACTTGTTTATCTTCAAGCCTTTAGGACCCCACACTATATCTTTTGATAGCCAGGCACCATCAGCTTTCTTCACCACATTTGCTTATGCACACCGTTTTGTCTTCAGCAATTTTGTCGAGATAGGCTGGTGTGCTTCTTCCATGTGGGCTTTGTTGTTTCCTAGCTTGGTGACTGCCTCTTTATCTGGCTGCTTATAAGTTTTTAAGATCCAAGCCACTAACCAGAAGATGGGTGCTACACAGTGAACTAGGACATAAAACTACAGCACCAAACACAATATTGTGTCAATTAACTGGGATATCCCATAGTACCATGGCCCCCAAATCCAAACTAAGCATCTAAATTCTAGGAGATGTTTGTTTATACATATGTAGGCTCCACTATTGCATTTGTCATTGCTATCTTAAATATATCCATCAAAGTTTGACCAATTCAATTTTGTATAAATATAAAAACTATTGACAGGGATTACATTAATTGGTTTATGCCTGGAATAACAGCCCTTCCTTACAAGCTTCCTTTAACTATTTTTTCTTTTTGTAGATAAACTCAGGTACTTACAGAGTTTTGTTTGTAAGTCTTTGTACATTTCATTAAAGGTATTTTTCCAATGTATAAAATTATGTATCTGCATCTATTTATCTATTTATTTATTTAGTGTTAGCATTTTGGATGTTACTCTAATTATCTGGCTTACCTGTTTTCTGATAAAAAGTCTTTGTATGTCTTATCTTTGTTCCTTTGCATTGCTCATATATTTTACCCAACCACACCCTGCCCCTCCATGGTTGCCTTTCTCTGTTGCTGTTTGCAGTTTGAATATATATGTACCATGTCTATGGGTGATGTGTATCCTTCTCATATATATATCTATTTGTATTTCTATTTATAATTATAGTTTATATTTATCGTACATGAGCTTCTTGTATTTGTGATTTCATGTCTAATACTAATTTTGGAAATTGCTTGCCTGTGATATCTTCAGGTATCTTCTTCTACTCCATTTTCTCACTCTTTCCCTATGGGATTCCAATTACATGTATGTTACATCATTTAATATCACAGGGTTTTTCCACCTCTTTTTAAAATTTCTCTGTCTGGATTTCTGTTGGGTCATTGCTTACTGACTTCTATTTGGTTGAATCCTTCCTTGGCTATGATCAATCTACTTATAAACCTGGAAAAGGCAACTTTTATCTGCTACTAATTTTTAATTTCTCATTTGTACTTCATCCTTTCTTATAGCCTCTGTCTTTTTCTTCCCATGAGAAATTACCTGTTTATGTTCATTTGTACTTCTCTTCCACCAAAACATTTAACATACTTAGCATAAATTAAAATAAATACTTTGTTATGTTTAAGGTGAAAATTCTCAGAGAAAATTAGGTTCCTACTTAACAATTTTTATACAAATTGTTCCATGGTATCGGCTACAATTTTTGCCATTTGACAACTTTCTCATTATTTCCATTCTTTTTTTTTTCAGTTGCTCTATCGTCCATGCCACCCCTTGCCTTCTTATCTTGTTTTGGGGTAAGTGTTGATTATTTGGTCTGGTATACTTGATTGTTTAAAAGAGCATTACCCATGGGTGATATTCTTTATTTTATAAATCAGTCTGTTATTTGACTAATAGGCAACTTCTGGGAGTGACTTCAATCCCAACGTAAATGTGTATCTTAAAGTGATAGCATTTGGGGTTCCTCTAATGTACATCAATAGAATTAGTTCAATGTCTTTGTTTTTTAGAAATTTTAATTTTCTTCTTATATTTCCCTCCCATTCTAACTAGAATCTTCTATTACGTCCTTGATCAAAACATTTGGCAGTGGTAACTAGACACCATCTAGTTTTTCTGGTCTCAGGCTAGAAGAAGCCAGGGTTGGCATGGGTTATTAATCCTACAGACTAATTTCTTCTTTGAGTCTTTGGTTTCCTTTATAGTCTTTTGCACTAGATGAGTAGAGAATGAGAGTTAATATGTTACTATCTTCCCACAAATTTGTAAGTGCGCAGCCACTACTTACCAAACTAGAATTTAGAACAGTATCTTTATAAACGATGTTATGCCAATTGTCTGAGTCATCCCACAAAAGGTGATCCTAAGATTGTTAACACAGTACACCAGTCCTGTGAGGAGTTTGGCTATGTTTGGGAAGTTTCCACAAGTGTTCCACTGTGTGCTTCGTTATATATAAGTAGCACATGCAAAAATGTATATGCATATGCCTAAAATATTCTTTCACACACATGATCACACATGCTTTTCTATGCACTATAGCATGTACATCTACCTATGGAACCACACACATATTTTGTGATTGTTTTATTGCAAAATTATGTATGCCGTAGCATTTAACAAATTGACCTTCATCTTGTGCACGTCTGATGGTCTTCAATGCCCTTGGCCAAGTTAGACTGACATAGATTGGACATTGATTGCCTTTCCCATGATGACTTTCTCTATGCCATGCCCCCACAGCCCCCAAAAAAGGTGTCTACTATCTAGAAAGTGACTCCCTTGTTTTCCCTCTCTTATCCACGGTAACTGTCAAGTCATATTTCTTTCTATGTATGTGTTTATCCTTGACTTTCTAGAATAAAAAACTATGCAGAATTTTCCCTTGATGTGATTAATTTTTTGCAATCAGCATGAGTCTGTAGATTCATCTACACAATGATTCTCAGGTTCCTCTTTATTCTTTATCATTACCCAATATCCCATTGTCCATATGTATCATAACTGATTTATCCGTTCATTCATCGATAAGCACTCAGATTGTTCCATCTTTTTACTATTGTGACTAATGCTTCCATGAGCATGGGTGGGCACACATCTCTGTTCCACAGCAGCTAGATCCCTTGGGTACCTAGGAATATGTCTGTTGCTTCATAAGATATTTCTATTTCTAGTTTTTTGAAGAAGTACCATATGGTTTCCACAGTGATTTTGCCATATACAATCCCACCAGTAGTATGAAATCTCCCCCACAACTTTGCAGCGTATTTTTATTTCTTTTAAATCGCTGCCATTTTTGTAGGAATGATATGATATCTCATTGCATTTGTTAGTCTGGATACTTTAAAGAAACAAATCCACAGAAACATATCTATAAGAGAGAGTTTAATATAAAGGGTAAATGCCCATCAAGAAAACATCCCAAACCAGTGCTGCCCAAGTCCACAAGTCCAACATTAACCCATATGTTCAACACCAATCCACAAAGTCCTCCTCCATCTCACAAAACACATGCAACGACTACAGGAAGAAAGCTGAGTCAGTGAGCTTGTAAGCATCTCAGCGCTAGCAGGGGTCTCCACACGGCTTCTCCAGCACCCAGGCTTGCATGCCGCTTCTCCTTGGGGATGTCTTGCAGGAAGTGAGCCTTGCAAGCTGAAGCAGAGAACTGGCTAAGGCAGCTGCACCCTGGTCTGACCATCACAAAGCAAGAAACCCTAGAACTCGAAAGAAGAGGCTGAGCCATTTATACCTCTGCCCTTCAATTAACCCCACATGACTTTATCAAACATGTTGGCACAATAAACTAACTCATAGATTTTTTGCATTTGTTCTAGGTTTTTAAATTAGGTGGTGTATAATTTTTCAAAATCTGTTATGATACTCTATCTCAGTTGTTTCTCTTTTTATGATTATTTGCATCCTCTCATTTTTTTATTTGTTAATTTGGCCAGTGGCTTGTCAATTTTATTGAATCTCTAAAAGAAAGAGCTTGTAGTCTCATTATCTTTTCTATTATTTTTCTGTGTTGTATCACATTTATTTCTGTGATTTTATTATGTTCTGATCTTTATTACTTTACGTATTCTAGTACCAATGGTATAATTTTGATCTTCCTTTTTATTCGAGTTATGGATGCATTTATAGCTATAACTTTTCCTGAGATCTACTTTTGTTGTGCACGTTTTGGGTATGTTATATTTTTATTTTCTTTTATAGTTTTTTTCTTCCTTTAAAATGGTTTTTAAGTATATATAATTTAGTTTTCTAGTATTTCATTTTCTCTTGCTAATGCAGTTCTGTTTTGGCTTTTTGGCATTTGTAGCTTTATGGCATTATGTTCACTGAATAATGCTTTGTATTATTTATGCCTCTGTTTATTGAGGTTTGCTTTGTGTTCTAAGAGGGTCTTTTCAGGAGAATGTTGCATGTACATTGAAGAATGTGCAACTTGTTGCTGTTTTGTAGTGTGTTTTCTTTATGTGTCAGCAGTTTTAGCTGATTGATACCTTGTTTACATGGCCTGTGTCTTTTTTTATTTTCTTTCTCATTTATTTTATCCACTATCAAAAGTGATGTCTTATAGGACTATTTCTTATTTAAAGTATTTAGTGTGTTTTTAAATTCTATTATTGGACACTTAGATATTTCTTATTTTATATCATCTTAGTGAAGTGGCCTTTAAATCATGACACAATGGTCTTCTTTGTCTCTTATAATGGATTTGTATTTAAAATCCATTTTATTAGGTGTGCCTTGCCAATACAGTTCTGTTTTGGTTACTGTCTGCTTGATGTGTATATTTTCCTCCCTTCTCCCCTTTCCAAGAATGGATTACTATGCCAAGAAAAATCCTGCTTCCTCACCTTCACTCCCTTATTAAACTTGTGCCTGAGTGGAGGGCTCTTTTCTCCCCCTACACACAGAGGCCCTGTGTCAACCCCTCTGACACACTGGTATTGCCCCACTTCTCTGTATCAGTGATGGAAGCCCTTCAGACCACCCATCTGAGCACAGAAGTGTTGTGCTTTCCCTCCCTCTTCTATCTTCCACCCTCTTGTGTCCACAGAGAAGGCACCTGGGCTGCCTGTGCAGACCACAAATGCCTTTGTCCCTTTCTCCCTTCTAAGGGACCACAGCCTTCCCTCCATTTTCTCCCCTACTTGGAAACTTAGCAGGCTTCTAGCACATATCAACCCAAATCACCTCTCATCAACCCGAATGTTCACTCAGAGTCCCGCCCCCTTCATAGAGGTGTGTAGGGCTCTCTCCACATAGTGAAAGGGTAGAAATAAACTTTCTTCCCTGCCCCATCTGTACCACCTCCTAACAGCAGCATGGAGGCCTTTACCATGGATGGTTAAGGTGTGTGTCACTTTGGCTGAGCCGTAAGTCTCAGTGGTTTGGCGATTATGATATCATCATTCCCCTTTGGTTAGATGAGTAGACAATAAATTGAAAGGTGGTTTCCTCCAGAATGTGATATGCTTCCAATATATGTGGACATTCTGGCAAAGTTTTCTTCCTTGTTGGCAGGCTCAGGATCCTAGCTCTGGCACAAAGTTGGAACTCTGGTTCTTTAGATTTAATGAAGTGGCAAGCTGATCCTAAATGTTCTTAACCTCTACCATTTATGATTCAGCAGCCTGCCATCTTGAATAGGTAAACTTGAATTCATTCACTTCTGCAGGCAGCAGTTTTTCATCTGACATGCCAATCCTTCCTTTTCAGTCTCTGTAGTTCTATGAATCAGGAGAAGCCAGCACTCATGGACTTGGAAATGTAGCCCATGGACTTGGAAATGTCCAGCTTCTACAGTCTTATGAACTCTTGCTCTCTCCTTGCACCTAACTGGTTTTACCTCTTTAGAGAACCCTGCCTAAGACATCCCATCTACCCACCCACCGAGGCTCTACTGTATGACTATGTGCACACAGACAGCATGCCTAGCAAACCAGGGTACGTACCATCTATTTGTGTGAAAATGAAGTTCACATTATGAAGGGCGGGCATCTTGTACCCTACCATAGGAAAGGATCCTGATGTTTCATATCCAATCAATTATCCAAAGGTAGATCTTAAGTGCTTGATTCCATAGCTCCCACTTGTGTACTCAACATCCCTTACCCTCTAGTCAAATCAACGTCAAAGACATACATATATCAATAACTCAAAATAACAACAATCAGAATAAGGCAAAGGAAGGGAAACAGTACAAGGAAGAAATTTCAATTGAACACTTCAAAGCAAAAGTGGAAATAAAAATATGAAAGCATTCATGTATTGAAAACAACAACCATATCCAAAGCAGAAGAGAGAGGGGAAAATGTGGACCAACATATTGCTGTTGAGTGCCATAGAGCTGAGTCTGATGTATAGGCGTCCCATGCACAACAGAACAAAACCCTGCATGGTCCTGCGCCATGCTCACAATTGTTTCTATGTCGGATCCCACTGATATAGCCACTGTGTCAATCCATCCCATCAAGAGCCTTCTTCTTTTGGGCCACCCCTCCACTTAACCAAGCATGATGTCCTTCTCCAGGGGCTGGGGTCTCTTGACAATATGTCCAAAGTAGGTAAGATGAAATCTTACCGTCCTTGTCTCTGAAGAGCACGCTGGACATTGCAATATTACCTTGTACTGTTCTTACAATCGTCTGTTGGTCCATGTACAAATTGGAAATGGCCACAATAAAGTGTTCCAGAATTCCCATTCTTCTCAAGGTGACTGACAGTTTACTGAGGTTCACATAGTCTTTGCATAGTCAAGGAAACATCTTTCTGCCACCTTTTGCTTGGAGCCAAGATCCCTGACATCCGCAATAATGATATCCCCTGCTCCATGTCCTCTTTTCAATCCTGCCGAACTTGAGACAGTTCCCTGTCAATGTACTGACGCACCCATTAATCGCTGACCTTGAGCATAAGTTTACGTTAGTGCCTTCTCAGAGATATCATTTTACAGTTTGAATGCTGTGTTGCGACACCTTTCTTTGCAATGGGCACACATATGGATCTCTTCTAGTCAGTTGGCCGAGTGCTGTGTTCCAAATTTCCTGGCATAAGTGAGTGAATGTTTCCAGTGTTTCTTCAACTTTTTGAAACATTTTGATGGGTATTCCTGGAGCCTTGTTTTGGGGGTTAATGCAAGTTGAATTTCTTCCTTCAGCACCATTGTTCTTCCTCATATGCTACCTCCTGACATGCTGGGCTGTCCATTAGTTCTTTTTGGTCCAGTGATTCTGTGCATTCCTTCCATCTTCTCTTGACGCTTCCTGCATCATTCAATATTCTGCCTGTAGAATCTTCAAACTTGAAATTCGAAGCTTGAATATTTTTCTTGCTTTCTTTCAGTCGAGTATGTTCAATTCAGGTTTTTCTTGAGTTCGGTCCACCCGAGTGTATTCTTCCCTATTGGTTTTCTAATGCGAGGTCTTGAATACTTTATTAGATTATCTAACTTTGTCTTCTTGAGCTGCCTTTTGAAATTTTCTATTCAGCTCATTGACTTCATCCTTTCTTCCATTTGCTTTATCTACTCCAAGATTAAGAGCAAGATTCAGCCTCTTTTGACATCAGCTTTTATCTTTTCCTTTTATTCCTGATTTATTTTACAAGATCATTTTATTGGGGCCTCTTATAGCTCTTATAACAATCCATACATCAATTGTATGAAGCATATTTGTACATATGTTGCCATCATCATTTTCTAAACATTTACTTTCTGTTTGACTCCTTGCTATCAGCTCCTCTCCCCCCGCCCCTGTGACCCCTTGATAAATGATAAATTATTATTATTTTCATATCTTACCAACTGTTGTCTCCATTTGCAGTTCTGCTGTTTGCTCCCCCCACCCCCTTGGCGGGGGTGGTGGTGGCTTATGTGTTATTCATTGCAATCAGTTTCCCCTTCCTCTCCTCCTCTCCCCACCTTCCCGCTACCCTCCTGGTCTCATCACTCTCATTTCTGTTCCTGAGGGGCTCTCTGGCCTGGTTTCCATGTGTGTTGTAAGCACTTCTTTGTACCAGTGTACATGCTCCAGTCTAGCCTGAACTGAAAGGCTGGGCTGGGGTCATGACAGTGAGGAGGAATATTGTGGGTTTCATTGCTGCTATGCTGCACCCTGATTGACTCATCCTTCTTTGTAACCCTTCTGTGAGGGGAGTTCCTATTGTTTACAGTCAGGTTTGGGGATTCTACTCTCACTTCCTTCCTTCTCAACACATGCTTTTGTTGTCGTTGTTTTGTTTTGTTTTGGATCTTCTGATGCCTGTTACTTGAGTCCAGCAACATCTCATGATTATACAGACGGGGGTGCTTCTACCAATTCGGCTTGTTGTTCCTTTGCTAGATAGCCTTTTACTTTACTTCAAGCCTTTTTGACCCCATGCAGTGAAAAAAGCTGATGGTTCCTGGCTATCAAAAGGTGCAGCATCTTTCCTGTCTTTTTAATGACCTTTTGCTTTCTTCATGCACAATGGTCTTGATGTCCTCTCACAGCTCATTAGATCTTCTATCATTATTGTTTAGTTAGTCAAATCTGTTCTTGAAATGTTCTCGAAATTCAGGTGGGATAGACTCAAGGTCATATTTTGACTCTCATGATTTTGTTTCAATTTCATTCAACTTTATACTGAACTTAGATAGAGATATGAGCAATTGATGGCCTGTTCCACAGTTGGCCCCTGGACTGGTTTTAGCTGCTGATAGTGAGCTCTTCTCTTGTGCCTTCCCGCAGATGTTCTGTATCTTCCATCTGGGGAAGTCCAAGTATATGGTTGCCTTTTGTGTTGTTGAAAAAAGGTATTTTCTATGAACAAATCATTGGTTTTGCAAAATTCTATCATATGACATCCAGCTTCATTTCTATCACCGTATTTCTATTTTCAAACTACTTTACTTTCTATTTGTTTTGAACTTTTGCATTCCAATCACTAAAACTATCAACACTTCTTGATTGCATGTTTGATTGATTTCTTACTGAAGTCGCTAGAATTCTTCAATTTTTTTCATCACTACCTTTTGCAGTTGGCACTTAGAGTTGAATAATATTTGTATTGATTGGAGTTACTTGAATGTGGATATGTATAAACCAATTCCAGATAGCATTGTACTTCATGATAGTTTTAGCAAGAGCCTTTCTGACATTGAAGGCCATGCCATTCCTCTTGATTATGTTATTCTTAGTATAGTAAATCATGTAATTTTTCTGATTCAAAATGGCCAATGCCAGTCCACTTCAGTTCACTAATTCATATGATATCAGTGCTCATGCATTCTAGTTCATTGTGACCACTTGCAGTTTCCCTAAATTTGTACTTTGTACATTCCAAGTTCAGACTATGATAAGATTTTTACAGCTATTTTGCTTTGAGTTGTGCCTCATTAGCAAATGAAAATCCTGATGTCTCCACTTCCACAGGCCTTACCTGCCTCATATCACCATGATCAACTCCCCTCTAAGAAATCACTTCCACTTCAGTCATATTATGAGTGGATGAACATAATGAATATAGATGTCAGCAGAGAAATTGTCTGCATTGATCTACAAATAATGGAAATATCTGACAAAGACATAAAAACTAGTACTAAGCAGACCTAAAGAGATACAGAAAAAGTGAAAAAAATGTAGATATAGATTTAAACCCCCCCCATACTAAACAAACTCAAAAAACCAGTACAAGAACAAAAGAACAAATTCAATAGAGATATACTCACTTCCATCAAGTCAGTGCTGATTCATAGCCACCCTATAGGACAGGGTGGAATTGCCCCTGTGAGTTTCTCAGACTGTCATGGTTTATGGGAGTTGAAAGTCTCCCTTTCTCCCTTGGAGCAGCTGGTGGTTTGAAACTGTGGACGTTGAGGTGAGAAGCTCACTATGTCACCAGGTCCCTAAAATAGAGCAGCTAAGGTTAGGGTTAGGGTCAGGGTCAGGGTTAGGGTTAGGTTAGGGTTAGGGTTAGGTTAGGGTTAGGTTAGGGTTAGGTTAGGGTTAGGGTTAGGGTTAGGGTTAGGGTCAGGGTCAGGGTCAGGGTTAGGGTTAGGTTAGGATTAGGGTTAGGAAAAAATAAATAAATAAATAAATAGAGCAGCTAGAATTTCCCCAGCTTTGTAATAAAATAATCCAAATAAACACATCTATTTTTAAAAACTAAAACTGGAGCTGCAATAATAGGAGAAAGAATGAATGAACTGGGAAGAAAAATCTTTAAGATTTTACTCAGTTTGATCAGAAAATAGAAAAGAGAATACAAAAAAAAAGAACGATGGTGATGGAGCACATCAAAAGAACCAATATATGCATGATGGTAATTTTATAAGAAGTAGGAAGAACACTACAGAAATAATTAAAAGTGAGAAATGGATCCGTAGTAACTGTTGGGGTTGTTGTTGTGTCTCGTCATCAGTTGGGGCTCCTGGCGATCCGATGTACAGCAGGATGTAACGCGGCTGGACTCTGCTCCAGCTCACACCTCTTCTGTTGGAGCCCGTGCCTGCAGCCTCTGCGTCGTCCATATTGTCCAGGGTCTTCCTTTTGACTATTCCTCTACTTTTTCCAAGCATGGCATATTTTTCCAGACAGTTCTCTCCTGATAACATGTCAAAAGAATATGAGCTATCCTTAGCCATCCTTCCTAAGGAGCATTCTGACTGTACCTCTTCCAAGCCACCTGTATTTGTTCTTTTGGTAGTTCACGGTACATTCAAGATTCTTCTCTACCACCTTAATTGGAATGATTCAGTTCTTCTTCAGTCTTCCTTATTCATGTGGGGTAGTTTAAAATACCATGGACTGTCACACACACACATCAATCCTCACAGTAGAGCCCTTGCTTCTCAACACCAGCGAGGTCTGTGCGGCAGGTTTACTCAGGGCAATGCATTCTTTGATCTCTTGACTGTAGCTTCCACGAGATCTGCTTGTGGATCCAAGCACAACAATATCCTTCACAACTTCAGTCTTTTCTCCAATTATCATATTGTTATCAGTGCAGTTGTCTTCTTTACCATTTTGGTCTCCTTTACATTGAGTTGTAATTCATAGTGAAGGTTGGCAAATCTCAAACTCTATCATCAAGTTCTTCAAATTCTCCTCACTTTCAGTGAGCAAAGTTGTGTTGTGTTATCTGCATGTTGCAGATTGTTAATAAACCTTCCTCCAATCCTGATGACCAATATCTTTTCATATAATCCAGATTTTCTGATGATTTGCTCCTCACAAAAATGGAATAAGTTTGGTGAGTGGACACAACTCTGACTCACACCTTTCTTGATTTTAAACCATGCAGTATTCTCTTGTTCTGTTTCCACAACTGTCTCGTGATCCACGAACAGGTCCACCATCAGCACAAGGAAGTGTTCCGATATTCCCACTCCACTAGCCTTAGTGTGTTATGGTTCACAGGGTCAACTGTCTTGGCATAGTTAATAAAACACGAATGAACATCTTTCTGCTATTCTCTGCTTTGAGTTAAGATCCATTTTTGTTGACAATAATAGTCTTTGTTCTGAATCTGATTCCCATTTTTTGAATCTGATCTGAATTTCTGGCAGATCCCTGTCAATGTACTTCTGTACCTATTATTGGATGATCTTCAGCAACAATTTACTTTCATTTGGTATTGTTCTGTAGTTTGAGCATTCTGAAGGATCACCTGTCCTAAGGAGGGGTACAAACATGGATCTCTTTCAGTGACTTGGCCAAACAGTTTTATTATAAAATTTCTGGTATAGACGAGGGAGTCCTTCCAGTGGTTCATTAGCTTGAAATATTTCAGTTGGGGTGGTAAGTATGTTTATTGTGCCAACCTGGCCAATGAACACATGTGGGATTAATTGAAGGGCGGAGAGATAAATGGCTCAACGAGTTTTGCCTTTCTTGTCTCTTGCTCTTTGATCATCGGACCAGTGTGCGGCTGTCTTAGCTTGTTCTGTGCCTCAATTTGCAAGCTACACCACTACCTGTGGGACACCTAACCTGTGGACTGTGTCACTGTAGTTTGAGGTTCCTTCAAGGCCAGCTTCACCATGCTACTGGAGTATATACATCGCTTGAGCTGTCAGACCCTGCCATCTGGCTGACTGTTGGTGACTTGCCTTGCTGTTTGTTGCCTGTGGCTGGATAGCTTGAATTACTCTACAGAGGACTCAGCTGTCTGCTTCTTTGACTTGCACCTGGCAGCCCTTGACTTGGAAGGACTGCCAGTGTATTAGCTGTCTCATGGAAGTGAGTTGCACTGAGCCATTTGTACTGCTCTGTAATTAGCTGTTTATTTCATATGTATGAAATATATTACAAATATATGTAATTGTAAGTGTCCTGGTTTTGTTCCTCTAGAGAATCCTATCTAACATAGTTGGTATTCTATCAATTTCTGGAATTTGGTTAATTCCTTTTGTGCAATTCAAACTTCTTCCTTCAGCATTATTGGTTCTTGAAATGATTAAATGTCTACTAGTTCTTTTTAGTGCAATGACTCTCTGTATTCGTTCCATTTTCTTTGGATGCTTCCTGCATTATTCAATACTTTGTCCAGAAAATTCTTAAATACTGCTACTTGAGGTTTGAATTTTTCTTTCAATTCTTTCAGATTAAATTGTGTTGATCATGTTCTTCTTTTTGGTCTACTAATTGTAGATCTTTACATATTTCATTATAATATTTATTTTGTCTTCTCGAGCTGCACTTTGAAATTTTCATGTCAACTTATTGACTTCAGCATTTCTTTCATTTGCCTTAGCTGCTCTATGATTATGAGCAAGTTTCACTTTCTTCTGACATCCACTTTGATCTTTGCTTACTTTCCTATATTTTTAATAACCTTTTGCTTTCTTAATTAATGATGGTCTTGATGTCATCCCACAGCTCCTCGGGTCTTCTGTCACCGGTGTTCAATGCTTCAAACGTTCTTGAGATGTTCTCAAAATTCAGGTGGGATAGACTCAAGATCTGCTGACCATTTTGTTAGCAATTTCAAAGCTTAATCTAGTGTACCGCCAAGGGATATATCTATTTTTTAATCTCCATGTTTTTTTTATTTTTAATACCTTTATTGGCATATTATTCACATATCATACAATTTAATTCAATAATATTAAGAAGAGTTGTGTAATCATTACCACAATTTCAGAACATTTTATTGCTGATCTTACTCATTGTTAGTTTCCCATTTCCTCCCAACCTTTTCTGTCATACCCCTACATAATTATGAATCCAGTTACTGTTTCTATAGATTTACCTATCCTGGATTTCATATACAGAAAATCATACAAAACAAGAAAAAAACAGTGATAAAATAAAACAGGGGGAAAAAAGTCAATTGAAAAGAAAGAGAAACTATTAAAACCAGAAAGTTGCCTCTTTAGTATAATTTTGTTTTTTGTTGTTTTCTGTTGGGTTTTCCTGCTGTGAAACACAGGAAAAGTGAGTGTATAATGAGAACAACTGACACAAAGTGGTTTAGGGAATGCAGAGGTGGGGGGTAGGTAATAAGAGGGAAAGGGGATTTCAGGAGTAAATAAGGAAGGTGGTAAGGTGTGAGGAGGGAGTACTAGATGAGATTGTGATTATACAACTCATTTTAAGGAGATTTATCCAATGGGGGGCAGGATGGGTTCTCTAAGATTGATGTGGTGACTGCACCTTGATATGATTGAACAATTCAGCTATTGACTTATTTAATTGAATAGCATGTAATTTTTGTGACAATAAAACTGTGGAAACACTGAAAACAGAAACATCTATAAAATGGGTCAAGAGGGAGAACAAATGATAAGGTTGTAACTTTTAATCTATGTATTTCCAATAATTGACTTTATGAAGCTCTCTGTCTGATTGTAAGGGATAGCAGTTATCTGCTTCTTATACTATGGTGTTTCTGTCAAGGGAGTATGTCAGTTCCTTAAATCTGATTGCTAAAGGTGAATTTAAGGTAAAGGCCAATTCACTTGGTGCTATCTGCAAATTAGATGGCTTTGGTGTGGCTTATGAAGGATCATGAGTCCTCAAAAGGACAGAGTCTAGTTGTTTACAGAACATGACTTGCATCACCAAGGGCTAGATAGAAACTAGGACAAAAGTGTCCAGTGCACAACACAGGTGCACATATTCTATCTTGGGCTCTACATAAGTATTGTTAAACTTTTTCTTCCAAAAAGCATGTTGTTCCACCCAGTTTACTCCCCAACAAAAATGTAATTGCCTTCTCTATGACAGACATATCTTCCTTTATGTCTTGACTTGAGTTTCCAGTAAAGTATGGTAATCACTCTTGCAGGAGTACTTGCTTTGGGGTGACCTTAAAACAATGTTCTATGGCACAAACAGATTAGTCTCCTCCTCCTATGCCCATCTTGAGAAACTAACCCCAACCCCCACTTCTTGAGAGGCTTCCCCTGTCAAAATGGTTTTTAAGATGTACAAACAACAGGGGTGACACTTCTGGTTAACTAGCTTGTTACTTGGCAGACCAGGTTGACGATTACATGATATGCAGCCCTTGTGGTATAATGATTATGAGTGGGGCTGTGTTCTGCAAGGTCTGCAGTTCAAACCTGCCAGCTGCTCTGAGGAATAAAGGCGGTGCTTTCTACTCCCACCACCAACTCCAATTTTGGATACTCATGGGGCAGTTCTACCTGGTGCAAAAGGTCACTTTGATTCAATTTCTGCTTCATGGCTAGGAGTTCATGAGTTTGAGAACAGAAATCTTCCTTTGGCCTGATGTTTATTCTTGTAAACACTATAAGAATACAAGATACATGGGAGAGACTAACAGTCTTGGTTGTCAGGTGCATAGCCTTTGCTCCTCAATAGTTTTTTATACTTCCCTAACAACTCCTTTTTCACACCCTCTCTCTGAGTTTAGGGACAGAATAGAAAGCCCAGACGAAAAATGGTATAACCAAAGACCCCATCAGCTTAAGAAAAAGAGAGTGCTACATCACTAGACATCAAGAACACAGCAAGAGCTTGTAATTCTGCACAAGTTTAGGTCTCCAAGAAGGCCTCAAATTGGGCAGCATGTTGTGTGGAATGCAGAGCTTGTGTAGACAAACAGCAAATCACACACAACTCTTCCCATTTTTGCGATCAAAGGTCAAAGAATGCAATAAAAAAGTTTGATCTTTTTCTTAAGCTATTAACAAATTAAATTTTGCTAAATTTTCCCCCTTAGGAACCAGTTTCATTTTGAAAGTGTGAGAGAAAAAAATATTCAATAAGCATAGCAAGTAGAATTGATACACTATAGAGATAATGTCCACATTTTTCCAAAAGGAAGTAAACAGAACCTACAAAATGGTTCCATAGCATTGAGCAGAAAATAGAAGAAGGAAAAGATAGAGAAAAAATAGGAGAGGAGGAAGGATAACAGAGAGAGGGGGAGAGAGGGAAAGAGAGAGACATAGAGAAATAGAGAGAGTGTGAGACAGAAAGGAGGGAGAGGGAGATTGATAATCTTCCCAGGATATATATGTTTTAAAACTCTCTTGCTTTGTTTGTCCTTATTAGTTTACCTCTGGAGTTCAGTCATACTGATGCTATTATTTCAGTTCTCCAACAATGACCTTAAGCATGAAAAAGGCCCCTGTGTTAGTCTGGGTACACTAGAGAATCAAATCCATAGACACGCATCTGTGTACAAGAAAGAGCTTTATGTACAAGAGCAGTTGAACATTGAGAAAACATCCCAGCCCAGTTCAGATCAAGTCCATAAATCTGACATTAACCCATATGTCTGATACCAACCTATAAAGTCCTCCTCAGACTCACAAAACAAATCCAATGACACTAAATGCAGGAAGATCACAGGCCAGTGGACAGAAGGTGCTGTGGATCCAATGGCCATGTAAGCATCTTAGCACTGGATGGGATCTCCATGGGGCTCCTCTGGCTCCACAGCTCTAGCGTAGCTCCATGTGTCTTGTCAAAGGAAATGTCTCACAGGAAGTGAGTTTGGGTCCTGCCTCCAGGGAGCTATTTATCTCCTTAGCGCCTGTAAATGAGGTCATCAAGCTGGGACCTGATTGACAGGCTAAATTCCACCCCTTCAATCTTAATACTCTCAAACTGTCAACAGATTATGTAACTACCACAGCACCCTTGGGTTAATTTTGGTTTCCAAGGAAACTGCCAGGTTGGCATGGACTCTCAATGCTTTCCCACAGGCAGATGTGAGGGCCCACTAGGGTACTGGCCTCCAAGGTCTATAGTCACAACATCAATCGTCGTTCATCTTTCAGATCCAGTTGTCTTGCTTTTCATGAGGGCTAAATGTTGAGCTGTCCCTGGAGGTAGGGAATCTTACCCGAATTCTGTTTCTTCTGTGCAATAATATAAGAGCCTGGTTTGAACATCCATGAATTTTGTCACCTTTTTTTTCTTTTTCTTGGATTCATTATGTACTTTTCAAAGTATATCAATATGATTTCATAAATGGGAGTCACTTTGACAGAATTTAATTAAGGTGATGATTGAAGCGGTATATTTTTTCATCCTAAGCCAAAGTCTAGATTATGGATTTGGTGTGTAAGGCCCTTAGTTAAGACTCTTGACACCTGAGCTAGTGTGTGAATAACATTTGATGTATATGTCATTTTCCAGTGTTAATTGTTTATTTATAAGTCACTCATTTATTGTCTTATTTCTCAGTATTGTCTATTTATAAGAATTTGGTTTTGTGTTGTTAATGAACCAAATGAATTGGTTTGAAAGCTTTGGTGAAAGGAGCAGATTTTATTGGGAAATTGTTTATGTAAATAAATCATTCTCTATTTCATAATTGAGAGAGAGAGAAAGAGAGAGAGAGAGAGAGAGAGAAATGAATAGAAAATGTACTTTGAGAAGACAAAGTAAAGTATTACCATGAAATGTATAAAGATCTGGAGTCAGATAACAAAAGGGAAGAACATATTAGACATTTCTAATGCTAAAAGAAATTAAAGCAAATCTAAACTTTGAGTTGACATAATATAACTCATAGATACATTTTCTGGGCTAAATACTAAGTAACACTGGAAGCATTAGAAGATGGGAGAGGCACTTCCGCTGTGGGGTCCCCTAGTTTTCGGCAGGGCTCCAGATGACTAGCAAAGTGGGCATGTCTACTCCTGCCCCTTCTCTGCTGGCACCATTTTCCTGATCGCCCTCCTCCTCTGCTATCGCATGCCTGGAAACATGTGGATCCCGGAGCACCTGGAACCTGAGGTTGTTGACAGTGTCAGCCTTGTCCAAGCAGAATATCACCGTCACCTTGAGATACAGACAAAGAACCGTTACTGGCTGAGCATACCCTAACTCACCTCCGTACAAGAGTTCGGCAATGCCATGGTGCACAGGGCCCACAAGCCATCAAGACAGCCAGCACACAATATCATGATAAACAGAAAATATTAAAATTTCCAAGGATTTTATTTTTTGTGGATCTATGATCAATGTCTAAGGAAACAGCAGTCAAACGAAACCAATCTATTGCATTGGTGTAACATGCTGGAAAAAGTCTTACCTCATATGTAGTCAAAGCTGCACAATGAATAAGGAAGATCAAAGATGAATTGTATGCTGTTAGGAGCTTCTTACAGGTTAGGTAGACATACTATACTAGTGTTTCCCAAAGCAGGTGATCGTGACCCCAGGGAGTCTGCAGGAATTACCTAGCGGAGGGAGGGGCAGGGTTGAAAAAGGAGATACCTACACTCTATCTTAGGTTATCAGCTTTGGTTAAAAGTTTTTAATTACCAGATGTCCAATGAGAATTTTTTTTAAAAGAAGTGTTAGACCAAATCAGGTTGGGAACCTCTGCATTACACAGACACTACATCAATGAAACCAGACACCAAATAAGACAGATACAGATAAAAATCCTAGAATCCTGAGCTTTGGAGGAAATTGGATTAAACAATGACTAGGAGAAGAAGCTGAGCAAAAGTGGTGAGCAAGGAGGAAGATGGGTGACTTGTTGGCTGTACTGACTTGGGTCACCTTGAACGTTTGTGAGCAGTATTCCATTGACACAGCGACCTGGTACACTGGTGGCTGGTGCTGGCCTTGTCTTTTTCTCTACCTTTATTTTTTATATGCCTCTCATTTTTTACCCGCTTTTTAGTGTTAAATTCCTGTTTGATGCTGTCTGCCTGATTTCCCCTGCTTATTTTATTTTTAATCATTTTCTTATTTGACTGTTATTTGTTTTTGTTGTTCTTTTCTCTTGTTCCATAGATGGAAGATGGCAACGGTGCTCAGATGGCCCAGCAATATGCATACCTCCTACAGGCCCATCCCTTGAGCTAGGGCCACTCTCTCCTATACCACCTGATTATTGGTTTATAGCCAAAAACACTAGCCAAAATTGCTTTCAACTGTGCTATATAAACAGAAAACAAAGACCTGTGTGCAAACTCACATTATCTTTTATACCAGGAGAGTGGTGGTTTGGGTAAGACCTCAACAACCTACAACCATCAATTAAATACAATACAACAACATCACAATATGCAAGACAGAATAGATCATTTCCATTCACATGAAGAAGCAAGATGGAGCAGCTCAGAAAATCACCAATACAGAGATCCAGAAGAGGTTTTTCATGAAGAAAGGGCATTGAAACTACCAGATAAAGAATTCAAAAGAGTGATTGGATACTCGTAGCAGATTGCATCAATATTTGCAAAAGCAAAAAGATGGAAAAAATCTAAATGTCTATCAGTGGAAACATAGATAATTAAACTTCAGTACGCACATACAATATAATATTAAGAAATGTTAAGGAATAATGATAAACTTACAAAACTCTTCATAACATTGATGAACCTAGAGGGGATTATATTGATTAAACTTAGTCAATCACAAAGGACAAACATTGTATGAGACCTTTATAAAATGTCAAACATTTTTCACATTAAAAATAGAAGTGATTTATTAAATTATGGCTTTGATGAAGAACATTAAATATAACGTGGGTTGCCAGAGGAATGAACAAAAATATCTTGGTACAATTAGTAATACTTCTTAGCATCCAGGATAGAACTTCTAACATGTTATTCGAAAGGACTAGCCTCTGGAGAAAGTAGAGTAGAGCCAACAAAAGGAGAAAGACCCGCAGTGAGTTGGATGGACATAGTATAAGCAACAATGGTCTCATACATGGCAAGCCTTGTAAGGATAGCAGGGAGCAGCCTAGTATTTCCTTCTGGTGCATACAGGGTGCCAGCGAGTCATCAAGTGGACTGAATTTAACAGCAACAATCACATAGGGAATTCCTGAGTGGCAAAGAGAGTTATATGCTCAAGGACCAGCGGAAAGGTCATTCAAACCCAACCAGAGGTACCTAAGAAGACAATGCTTCCGAAAGGAAGAGGGTAGCTTTGCAAACTTAAGGAGACAGTTGTACTCCACGTGCGGGAAGTTGCCATGAGTTGAAATGGATGCAACTAACAATGACAATAACAAATAATCTGATAAGGTGCTGTGGACCCAAATACTTTATCACTAGGTTCTTTAGAAATCATTTTTTTTGGTCAGTGAAAAGTGGAGAAAAAATAATATTCTACATCTTTTGAATAAAAATTGTATGATTTTATTCAATCACCAGGTAAAATAGCTTTCTGTGAGCAGCTAGTAGACCCACACATAAGTGCTACCCTTTTCCCTCATGCATAGCATTGGGGGATCCATAACCTTTAGATAAACCACAAATACATATTTTTATTCAACAATCATAAAGCATGCTTGAGCACAATCAGTTTAGTTAGTGAAACTCCTATTGAAGAATGTTCTTTTATAAACAAACGGATGCTTTGAAACTATTTATTGAATTGTGTCTTACAGCTAAAGACAGCATATTTGATTTACCCACTTGTGTGAGCTAGCTCAATATGGTAATCCAACTACCATGTCTCAGAATTGCATTGATTAAAGAAAGGGATTTATACAACATTCTGTTTCTTCACATTTGAACAAGTTTATTTTGTTGACTCGTTTTTCTACAAAAATATTCTTTTATATGTTCTAGTCACTAAGCAGAGAAAAGCAAAAATGAAGCTGGCCTCATTTCTAATATTATTGAAAGAGAAGTGTATCTAAAAGCCTCAGAGCCCCAGAGCAGCAATGAAAAACACGGCTGGCGATAAAACCCCCAGTTATTTTTTAAATAACAATAGGATAGGATAGTTCAATTTAATTCCAAGGAATAGAAAGAGTGTTCAGTCGCTAGTTCTAAGTGGTATAGTCATACCTCTTGGACATCACTAACCATCAAAATAGTCCCTCTTGACCCGGGTAGAAAGAATGATGTAGTAAAGAGCACAATGGTTTGGGTTTTGTTTTTTTTTGTAAGAACAAGAATTAATATATTTACTTGCGTCCTCAAGAGAGTACCCTGACACACAATGCAATGCTAAGCTATTAGTAGTTTAGCCAGCTTACAGGATGTAGCCTTGGAAGAAAGTCTAAATTTTAAACCAATCAAAGTAATGTTGGAAACCAATTGTACCATGTTTTGCACTATATTCTCAGTGACAGAATGATAAAACTATTCATCGAAACATAATTGATCATAAATTCGCAAGACATGCAAGATGATTTTGGTAATGAGAATTCTGTGACTTGGTTCGTGGATTCTAAACCTTCTATCATGAAACCTCCTCCTCTTTTGGTTATAAAATAATGCAGAAAATTTGAAAGGTTTAAGCAAGCACTAACCACCAAAATAATTAGTGTGTTTATTCTAAAATTTATCCTTGTTTTTTTCAAAGCCTACCAGGAATTGTGACTGCATTGAATTGAATTCTATGAGTGTTTTAAAAAAATAAGTATCTCATATCTGGTAGTTCTGCCTCAGTCTTGTGCTGCCCAATGCCCCAGTTACTTCCCCCAAAGTAATCATTCAAAAGTGTGTATCACCTGCTTCAAACCTTTCAGTAATACCCCCGTTCCTTTCAGAAGAATAACCATATAGGATAATTTAGTCAAACTCATGAGTACTTTCCAGTTTCACCTCTCACCACTTCCCACTACACAACTCTGGCTCCAAGTGTCCTATAAGAACTGTGGTTTCCCTCTTGAGCCACACTCACGAGCTCATTGTCTATAACAATCCCTCTAGTTAAATGTTGCCCATTAATACAGAACAAGCTTTCACTGGTCTCCTACATGCCAGGCACTATGCTTGAATCTGTGTATTGATTATCTGTCCCAATAGAATATAACTTTGTGAGGACAGAGATTTGTATTTGTTCCCTTAAATAAGCACTGACCATACTACCAGCATACAGCAAGAATTCAATAAATATTTGTTGAATGAGTTAATAAATAAATGACAACACGAATAACTCTGTACCATTCTACTGTTTTCAGGTGCCATACAGTAAAATAATCTATAGTAGGTCACTAAGTTGACTTCCATGTGATTTTAATGACATTCAGTGAACACAATTCCTTGGCTACACACTTATTTTCTTGTAATAAATTTCCACAAGTGAAATTTCTTAGTTAAAATCTATTTATACTTCCACATAAATATATGCAAGCGATTTTATTTTTTCACAACACATCTGATACTAGATGTAATCATCTTTCTTGGCAATCGGATAGGTTAAAAGTGAAAACTCAGGTATTTTTACAGATCAGATATCCCTTGGAAATAGCTCTTTAGTGGTTTTTTTTATTGCTTCCTGAGAGGGTCACTATGGGTCAGAATTGATTTTGATGGCAGTGCATTTAGTTTTGGAAGATGGATACGGGGAAATTGTTACTAAATGAACCACATGGGATTGCACTTACTCATCCTTTGTCCCTACCCACTTTTCATCAAAATGTGACCACAGAAAACTATCATATGTGGAGATAATATGATGGATAATTGATGATATCGTCATAGGAAAGGACAGGATCATATACATCTTGGTCACTATCCTGAGGCTCAACCCAAATGAACAAGTTCTCAGGGCAGGCTTCCGTTTTATACTTCATTGAGAAACTTCAAGCCACCCTCTCTGGTAGTCATCTGCCTCTCAGCTCAGAGGGTGGCTTAGAAGTCTTGTCCCCAAAATACTGTTCAATGATCACAAGTAAATGAAAGGCCCACACATCCCTTGTCTTCTATGCTTTGTCTTCCTTCTTCCAATAACATATTATTCTGAGAGGAAGTATAGACTGAATGAGAAAGATGCTTAAGTTTAAAGAAGTATTTAATCTTTTCCTTAACTTTAAAATTACCTATACATAGATAGCTCAGATTTTATCTTGGGATTTTACAATTCTTCTTGCCTACTTCACAGACCAATCTCGTTATTGTTGAAATCAATACATCCAGGTGAAGTAATTTTACAGTGAGAGATATTCGTAGGTAAGTATTTCTCTAATCACACCACATGGATCCCTGAATAGGCTATTCATGTCCAATATTCCCCTTTTTGGTCCCAGAATATATTTTCCCATCAGGATTCTGGCTTCAGAACCTCAGGCTGATGCTGACTTGGGGAAGCCAATTTCTCTTTCCAGTTAAAAAATGTATTAGCAAACGAATATAATTAAAGTGTCCATTGCTATGATAGCAATGAGCTTAAGAAACCCGCAAAAGAAAAATTTTATTTAATGTCGTCTCAGCGTTCCTGCCTTTTATGAATTTGCTTGAAAGATTAGGTTATACTAAAGTTTTCTCATGGAAAAAAAAGGTTTTCCTTTTCTTAATGCTGTGAATTTTTAAAGAGGCCCTAATTTCCAGCTCTTTGTTGAAGGGCTGGTTTTCTCTTCAAACAAAGAGGACATCTTTGGGTTCTGAGTTACCCAACTTTTGAGGCTGGACCATGTGAGCTGGATGGGAAGATAGAAGTGGTCTTGGTTCTCTACACCCCACTTATCACACTTAACTCCACCAACACTAAAGAGAATCACAGCTGAAAGGTCCCAGAAGAATGCCAGACCTCACTAAATTGTGTTCCTTCTACATTGGAAATGGCATTTAGAGGAACCATCCAGCTGTTCAGGATGTGATTAGGACAATTTAATAAGGAATTCCTTTCCCCTCCCATCAGAGTGAGGAGTTAGCTCAGATGTAAGATCCAAAGTTTCAGAGGAAGAGGAAGCCACATGAAGGTCAACTTTTGAAAGGAACGGTGCACTCAGCTTTAGGACCTGTGCTGTAAGATGGAATGAATGAGACGCAGTGGCTTGGAGCACTCTGTGACACTCATCTCTTGCTTCCACAAAAGGATACCTATCTTAAGCATGGACTAGCTGCCAGCAGGACATTGAGAGGGAGCTGCCAGATTCGGGGAGGATTCAAAGAGCACATGGAACAAGTTGTATCATTGCTGATATCATATGGCTCTGGGCTGAAAGCAGAATGCCACAAAGATGTTTACTTGTGTTTTATTGACTATGCAAAGACATTTGGTTGTGTGAATCATGTCCAACTATGGATAGCCTTAAGAAGCATGGAAATTCCAAAACAGTTCACTGTGCTTATGTGGAACCTATGTTTGGATCAAGAAGCACTTGTAGGAACAGAACTAGGGAATACTGCATGGTTTAAAAATCAAGAAAAGTGTGCTTCCAGGTTCTGTCCTCTTACTAAATTTATCCAATCAGTATCCTGAGAAAATAGTCAGAGAAGATGAATTATATGAATAAGAATTTGACATCATAATTAGAAGACTCAGAAACAACCTGTAATACGCAGAAGAAACGATCTTGCTTGTTGAAAGTGAGGAGGACTTGAAGGACTTTTTGATGAAAATCGTGGCTTGCAGCTCCAATATGGGTTAAAATTCCAGGTAAAGAAAACCCAATACCCCCAAACGGATCAATAGGTAATCATTTATCCATGAAAAATGGAGAAAAGATTTGTGTCATCAAGGATTTTGTCTTGCTTGGTTCTATGATCTGTGCTCATGGAAGCAGCGGTCAAGAGATCAATAGGATGCATCATCTTGGGTCTATCTTCTGCACAAGACCTCTTTAAAGTGCTCTAAAGAAAGGCTGTTACTTTAAGGACTAAGGTGTATCTCACTGAGCCAGGGTGTTCCAACTTCCTCAGACGCATATAAACGTTGCATATGGCATAAGAAAGACGGAAGAAGAATTGGTGCATTTGCGGTATGGTGCTGGGGAAGACTGTTGAAAGTTCTACCTAGCTCTGAAAGAACAGGCAACTATGCCTTGGAAGAAGGACAGCCAGAATGCTCCTTAGAAGCAGCGATGGCAAGACTGCCACACATACTTCGCACAGGTTCTCAGGAGAGATGAGTCATTGGAAAAGGAACTCACGCTTGGTAAAGTAGAGGGGCAGTGAAAAGGAAGACACCCAGACCAGATGGACTGGCACAGTGGCTGCAACAAGGGGCTCAGACGTAAGAACAATTGTGAGAAGGGCACAGGGCTCAGCGCTGTTTTGTTTTTTTGTACATAAGGTCACGATGAGTTGGAAATGATTCAGCAGCACCTATCAACCACCACCACAAAAACACGTTCCAGCTATGAAACCAGAATTGGCTGGCATGTTCCTGGAAGGAACCATTCAAAATGTACTTCTTCCAGACCTTTTATTACTGACATTTGACGACAGGGAATGTACTGAGATAGAGCACAATGGAGAGAGATATACATCAATCTGCATGTAAATGGGAAGCTTCTAGAACAGGAGATTCTGGGGTAGAGAGTTTAAGCAAAAGCTTGCTGGCTAGTCAGTTTTCTTTTCTTTTTCTCTGATTTCTCCATAGTAGTATAGCAATCGAGAAACCTCTAGGATATTGACATCATCAATAATATCTTCCTGTCTCAATGGGCTACCCTGTCCTTCCATTGCCTAGATAACTTTCAAGGGCCAGGTGCTTGCTGCTTGTTTCCTGCCATTTGAAGAACTTGGAAGGCAATCATGTGCGAATGGTTAACAGAACCCTTTCCCTGCTGCATAGAATTTAACCCCTTATTTAATTGGCCAAATTGGTTCCTCTGGTAACTTGCTAAGGTTAATATGTCAATGGTTGCTAGGCAACGCTGTTCATGAAAAAATGACTCATAGTTGGGAGGTTGCTTTTAGAGGGGACACAGTATATATATATATATATATATATATATATTTGGGAGGAACCAGAACTTTGGACTGCCTTCAACGTGGAGAAAAGCCTTATCACTAGATCACTAAGCATGTTCCTAACAAGTACATTGAAAACCCTGCCTTTGTTTTTATTTACAAGAGTTGTTGGCTATGATATAGGGTTGCTCTGAGTCAGAATCCACTCAGTGAAAATGAGCCCAGGGGGAGGGCTGCTCACTGACATGCCCCATGTGGACAGGTAGGTCGTTGGCTGTGTGATCACCTGAGGAGGGACAGGAGTGATCATGCCAGGTGGCTGTGATGCTGCTGCATGGACTATGGCAGGTTTCCACAGAAGAAGAACGCTTGCTGCTACCTTCCTGGCAAGCTGTGGCCTGTGAACCCCAACCTTATTCATAGACTGCAGTCTATGAAACTTTATTTCAAGCCTGAATCTTGAAAGTGCCATAGAATGTCAAATGAACACGCAGATCTGTCTTGAAAGAGGTACCACTAGGATGGTCCTTAAAGGTAAGGATGGTGAAATTTTGTCGCACATACTTTGGACATGCTATAAGAAGAGACAAATTCATGAAGAAGGACATTGTGCTTGGTAAAATAGAGGCAGAGTGAAAAAGAGGAAGGTCCTTGACAAAATGGACTGACCTAGTGGCGTGAACAATGGGTTCAAGCACAGCAACAACTGTGTGGATGACAGAGAACCCCGTGTTGTTCCTTTAGGTTTTGCACAGGGTGGCTATGAATTGGAACCGATTCAACAGCATCTGACAAGAACAATAAGACCCCAAGTGCAAGTTCCTCGAACATTAATATCGGCTCAAGGGAAGAGCCTTTTCATAAATACAGAGGGCTCTATAGGGGAAAGGAGCCCTGGTGGCACAGTGGTTCAACACTTGGCTGCTAACCTGAAGATGGGTGGTTCAAACCCAGGAGTTGCTCTGCAAGAGAAAGATCTGGACATCCTATTGGGCAGTTCTTCTCTGTCACATAGGATGTTGGCCTATCTGTCTGAGGATGTTGGCCGAGGAGGAAGAGTAATAGGAATGTGATGAAAAGAGTATGATATGGAATAGGAATGTGATGAAAACAAAAGGGAAACAGTAAAAAGGGGCAGAAGAATGATTTTTAAAAAAATTTTGAGGATCATTTTAAGCCAAACTACATTATTGACAATGAGACACTGAGCGTGATAAAGTCTTATAGTTTCTTACCCTAAGTTTGGCTGATTTCCTTCTAAAGCACAGATTCATGTGCATAAAAAAGAAGTGAATTTTGGACCTGGCCTTGACAGAGTTTATTCTGTTTTGTAAAGCACTGGAGACAGCATTCCCTAGGCACAGCATGTAAATTGTGATGGCTGATTGATGGAGGGATTGAATGCAGGCTGTCCCACTGTTTTTAAAACATTTTAAATTGCCAGCAGTGGTTGTGGCCCATTTTGTAAGAATTAGGAGGCAGCTACCGGCTTCTACTTTAAAATGACAGCCCAGGACAAGCCTATTGTTTTAAGATACTTTGTCCCTTTAAGTATTGAATGAGAATTGATGGCCAGACAATGAGCAACAGGCTACTCTGTTTATCTGTGTGGGAGTTACAAAAGAGTACACCTTTGTAGCCCCTGACCTACTGCTAATGTTCAAAGAAATGGCAGGCAATCATCCTGTCAGCACATACACTGAAATAATGTAACTCCCAGGAAGGCATTTATTAATAGAAGAGAAAAAGTTAGTGCTTTGTTCTTATTGTTTGGCACAGTACCAGAGCAGGTCCTTAACATCATGTCCTCTTGTTAAAGGCAGTGGCTCTACAGTTTGCAGGGTGTTTGCTCCTTTTAAACTTCCCAGTTTGCCTTAGCAGTCCCCAACCCCAGAGACTTCCACAGCATGCTCTGAAATAAAGGAGATGAAACGAAATCAGAAAATGGGTTGCCAAACCTTCTATGTAATGAGGCTATCCAACACCCGTGCCTGCGTTTGGGGAAATACTCTCCTCCTCCACCACAAACACCAATCGGTGGGGCTTCCACTCAAGGGTCCCTGCGCTCCCGGGGCCAAACTTGAACCCAAGGTAAGCCAAACCAAACTCATGGCCATTAAGTCAATTTCACTCATAGCAACCTTATAGGACAGGGTAGACCTGCCCTGTTGATTTCTAAGACTAAATCTTTACCAGAATAGAAAGTCTAGCCTTTCTCTTGCAGAACGCATGATGGTTTCGAACTGCTGACCCAATGCATAACCACTATGCCAAAAAAGTTGAATCCAGGGCTCCTTCTGAACCCAAGTTAGGCCAAAGGAAAATTATCTCCTGGGATTTGAATCTGTGGGAAGTTGTGGAAACACGTAAAAACCCTTATAAGGTTTTCCATTTCAACGCTCATGCCTTAGAATCCTGTCACTCAGCTCCTCTACCCCACATCCCTGGAGCCATGCTGGCTCTTTCCCACATACTTGGTCCCCGTCTCGCATTTCCAGCCTCATTTGGAGTCTGGGAGCTGCACTACATTCTTCCAGTATTTCCCTCCTCTGTTGCTACCAAAGGCCACTCAAAGTGAGACAATGAGGAGATAGCAGTCTCAATAAGAACAGATATAGTTTAGAGTTCTCACCTTATTTTCCCTTTATATATATATAGATAGATATAGATATAGATATTTATAGATATAGATATATAAAACAGATATGTAATATATATAAAACATTTCAGTGCAAATGTTCAGCATGAAAAAAGATATGCATGAAAATATTATGGGGAGCTGAAAATGTTCAGGGCTTAAAGATTTCAAAAAAATCACCCATTTTTTAAAAACAATTGTTTTTAAATAATAAAATAAAGTTTTAATATATAATAAAGGATTACTATAGAATAATCCTTGTTCTATATCCTGCATGTTGACTTGTGGTTGGCAAACATGTTTGCAAACAGAATGAAATTGCTGGGTAAGCTCTATATGCTGCCGGAGGGAAAATCCGTTGAGATCAATACGAGTCTATGGTTCTGTTTCACAGGCGAGTTAGCCAACAGACAGGGAGGTGAGTAATTTGCCCTCGTAAGAAACCTTCGGTGGACATGGGAAAAGAAATCAGAGTTTATAACTCCCTTTCCAGGCATCTTTCTTAAAACACTCTTGCTACTTCTGAGAGCAAGTTAGTGGTGAATGATGCATTAACAGGCTTCCTTCCTCTAGCTTTGCTTTGCTGTAGAATTTTACCTCCAAGTCCTTGCCCTCTTTCTGTTGTTCTTTTTAGTGTTATTTTAACTACCTGGAATATGTAGCTTTCTTTCAGTTTTTATTATTCAGCATAATTCAATGTGGACAAATCAATTTTCTTAAAATATCTCTCTGGTTCAATAGTTTTTATGTTGAATATGGTAATGTAACTCTTAATGAAAGCACTCCCCTCTCTCATTCTGGTGAATCCTTATCTGTGCTTTAAAATGCTTAAATAACCAAATCATGGTGCCTTCTATTTAGGTGAAAATGAGTTCTGAATTCATAATTTAAATACATGGGCCTGGAAATGAACTTCTTCACTTGCTGTGTTCTGCATTCGATGAAGAGTAATTATATGTGCTCACTGTTCAACAGTAATGAACTTGTAGCGCGATAAGACTCTAATCAATGCCTTATGCTTACATGCTGCCAGACTATCACTCCCTTTAATTTGCACTACACTGACTTCTCAGAGGAGCATAAAAGAATGAGAGCCTGTTTTCTTTGTTAACTGTAATTGTGTATTTACCATTAACCCTGGGATTTGATCACAACAAAGGCTGAATTACTCCTTGTCCTTCAATGAGGTTTTCTGTTCTTGTGTAAGATGCCTAATTGATGGTGTATTTGGCCACCTGAACTCACAAAGATTAAGCAATTTAGAACTAAAAGCAACCACAGTGGTACTTCATAGGGGCAATTATCCTTGGAGCAATTTTGATTTTCTGCACTAGAAATCCATTTACAACATAATCTTCATCTAATGTATTTTTAAAGAGAGCCAAAAAAGAGGCAGAGGCAGACTTGTGTTGTAGAATAGACACTACGCAAAACACTAAAAACTGAATTCTAATTTTGCCACTAATTAGAATGTGGTTTGGTTTCAAGCCTAAAATGTATCTATAAAATATAAACTGCATATCCTAAATAATTATTAATGGTCTACACGTATGTAAACATTCTCCGAAAAGTATAAAGCATAGAGAAAATATAAGACACTGTCATTAAGCGCTAGACTGACGAAGCCCTGGAAAGTAGTCCGAATTTTGCCCTGAGCTTCATCTCTTACATCATTCAAACTGATGTCGACATTCCTTCTTTCTCCCACTGAGCATCAGCCGTGCCACATAAATGGGAGTGATCAGCTCCCAGTTGGCATAAAGCAATCAATACAAGCAAATTATATTGCCAAACTGTTCGGTGAGGGATGAATACCCTATCACAAGGCGTTTGTGAATCACAGTACCTGGTTTTGGGGTACATGCACGCTTTAAATGTTCTAATGAGCGGGAAGACCTAATGGCATAAGGTGCTCTTACCGGGCTAAGCACCTTGAGGTTAGCAATTTGAAATCACTGGGCGTACCTCAGGAGAAAGATGAGGCTTTCTACTTCTATAAAGTGTTACAGTCTCAGAAATGCACAGGGGCAGTTCTACCCTGTCTTATATGGTCGCCAGGAGTCAGAATCGACTTGACCGTAGTAAGTTTTTGTTTAGCTTTTTGGTTTTGAATGAGAGTGAATACCCAAACTATTTACTTCATAGAAGAGGAAGGAGAAGACCACTTGTGTTTTGGTGAGTTTTTTGTACAGATGTGAGGCAGTCATTTTGGTACCATGAGAAAAACTCACAGAGAAAGATGTTAGAAAGACACAGAGAAATATAACCAGGAGCTATGAAACAATTATATAAAAAGACTGAATTACTCTTAGACAGTTTCACATGTGCCAACCAATTTTTGAAAATTCATTTTTAGAACTGAAGCCATTTTTTTTAGTTTCTGGGGTTTCTAAAAATCTTGTATTGGGGCTCTTACAACTCTTATTCTATGCATCAATTGTACCAAGCATATTTGTACATACTATATGCTGCCATCATCACTTTCTAAACACTTTCTATTCGAGCACTTGGTATCACTTCCTTTTTTTGACCTGCCCCCCCTCCCACCCTCATGACACCTTGATAAATTAAAAATTATTGTTTTCGTATCTTACACCGACTGCTGTCTCCCTTCACCCACATTTCTGTTGTTTATTGCCCTGGGGGTGGGTGGGTGGATTATGCATCCATCATTCTGTTTGGTTTACCTTTTCTCCCCTCACCCCTCCACCTTCTCCCTACCTTCCTAGTATAGTTACTCCCAATTCTGTTCCTGAGAGTTTATCTGACCAGGATTCTGTGTGTCGTAAGCGCCTATCTGTACCAGTGTACATGCTCCAGTCTAGCCAGAATGGAAAGGCAGGACTGGGATCATGAAACTGAGGGATGAGGACGCCTCAAAAAACCAGAGGAATATTGTATGTTTTATCAGGTGTTATACTGCGCCCTGGTTGACTAATCCCTTCCTTGTGACCCTTCTGTGAGGGGATGTTCTATTGTCTACAGATGGGGTCTCTGTTTTGACCCCTCTCATTCTCAACAGTATGTTTTATTTTGGGTCTTCCGGTGTCTGTTACCTGATTCTGTTGATCGTACAAGCTGGTGTGCTTCTTCTATGTGGGCTTGTTGCTTCTCAGCTACATGGCTGCTTGTTTAACTTCAAGCCTTTAAGACCCTGGATGCTACATCTTTTGATAGCTGGGCACCATCAGCTTTCTTCGCCACATTTGCTTATGGACCCATTTTGTCTTCAGCGATTGTGCTGGGAGAGAGAGCATCACAGAATGCCAGGCTGCTAGAACAAAGTGTTCTTGCATTGAGGGAGGGCTTGAGCAGAGGCCCAAAGTCCATCCACTTCTCTCAACGTATTGCCATATAAATATATGTACATAGCCCAATACCTCTGTTTTTATGTATTAATATATTTACATAAGTGAGCACTTATGTTTATATCTCTCTACCCATAGCTTTGCTTCCTAGCTATCTGTTCTCTATTTCCTTTTAACTTCCTCCTGCCCCACCATCATGCTCACCCTTCTTCTGCCCGTTAGTAATTTCTTTCAGCTAGATTGCTGCTGCTCCAACCCCACCAGGATCTCTACATCCTCCTCATTGTTGAATTTATTTCCCTAGTTATCCCACTGTCTATGGCCTTGTTTTGGACAGCTTCAATTGCAGTGAGGAATTTTGTAAACAAAATGTGGCATATCCATAAAATGAAGTATTACTCAGGCATAAAGAGGAATGAAGTTTTGATACAAGCTATAATATAATGAACCTTGATGACATCATGATAAGGAGAGATTTCAAGCACAAAAGAGATCTATTATATGATGCCATGCACGTGACTTGACTAGAATTAGCACATGCATAAGGACAGATGTTTTATGAACTATGAAGTCGAGGCGAGTTATTGTTAAGGGTCGCTGTTTTAAGGAGAGCTGTTGGTACTATTGATAATGTGCTTGGCTGACAACCGAAAGGTTTGCATTCAAGCCCACCAGTGGTGCTTTGGGAGAAAGATGTGACTGTCTGCATCCATAAAATCTGATTGCTTTCCAAACCCCATGTGGCAGTTCTGCTCTGTTTTTAGGGTCACCATGAGTTGGGATAAACATGAAGTCAATGGCCTTTCTTTGATTTGGGCCTGAGTTTCTGTTATGAAAATGGATAGTGATGATGGTAGCACAGGAATGTGAGTGCAATTATGTCACTGAACTGTAAACCTAAGGATGGCTAAAATAACAAGCTTATGTATAAGTGATGTAAATACTTCACCACAAAAACAATCAAACAAACAAATTCTGGTGAGTCGGTACAATCCAAATTTAGCATCCACTTTAACACAATGTAACTTTAGAATATGGGCTTCTCTTTCTATGGAAGGAAGACCTGTGAGGAAATAGTACCTGGCTGTCATACAAGAACCCATGGGAGTAATGCCTTTGTACTTTTCCATGAACTTCCAAAAGCACCCAGGTGACTTACTCATCAGATGTGAAAATATAGAGAATCAAAGTCTATCTACAGTCCATTAACTACATTTCAATCACGTGGCTTAGCACAATTGCAAAAGAACCTGGGGAAGGTAGTTTAAGTTTATCCCAAAAAGAAATTGGAAGTTGGATAGATGACCAAGTAGCCTTATCCATATGGGGGCTATGTATTTTGGCTTGTGGGTTTGGGTCAGAAACGGTTTATTCAGCATACTCCAATATGTACCAGAATTAGGCAGTCATGATAAAATAGTGAAACTAGCCATTTACAATATAATAAAGACCAGCAAAGAATGGGTCCATCCAGAGAGTGCATTTGGACTAAAGTAGGGGGGCCTTGTTCAGCCAGTCCATTAGAATTTAACTTCAGTGTTTTCAGATCACTGTAGTTTCAAGACAAATTCAAAATTTTGATTCCATTGTAATCCTTTGATTTGTAGATATTGGGAAATTTTTCATTTTTAAACAATGAGAAAATCCTAACAATTCATTTCTGTAAGCCATCTCCATTTGCTAGACATCAGCTTGTGAAAAAAAATATGGAAGTAATCTGGATTTCAAATCTTACTAAATTTTCATTTATTTTAACCAATCAAATAAGATAAACTTTTAAGTACTTATTCCCGCCCTTTAGGGGGAATATTACACATGTTCCATATTTTGGAAACAACATAGCTCCTTTTATAACAAAAGTGTTTCTTTAGAGGTTTTTGTTCTCTAAAATCTACCTTGTAACAGACCATTGTACTAGGCAGGAAATGGAGTTTGTCTGAAGCAACTAGACCATCTCTGTCGCCTGTCAGTAGATTTTTCTGAGCAATTTAAGGCAACCTTTGCAATATTGTCTGAGACCATTTTCGTCCATAGATGGAATAACTGACGCTCAACCCCAACTTTTGATACCACATCTATTCCAAAAGTATTTTCTGTTTCATTCCTTCTTTCATTTCACCCCAAATATTAGGTAAAATGCACTTTTCCCTACTTGCAGAGATCTACCTCTGATGTGAAAAGTAAACAATTCCAGGAACCATATATTTTATAAGCTAGAGAACCAGGGATACATGTGTATCAAGAATCTTCATGAAGTGGAGTGGGTAGCGCAATACCCATTCAAAATATGGTATTCAGACCTGGAACGGTATTTCCTGACTGATTTCATTTATATATAATTTAATGTTTTTTTTTCCTAAAAACTGGTTTTCACATTCATATATCTATTGTGGGATTTTTCACTGGGTATATTCTTTCTTCAATTTCTGAATTTACTTACATCTAGAAGGTGTTTAAAGAAACCACATGCTCAGCAACAGCGACAGGCTGTCATTAGCTGCTGTCCCTTGGGCATATTGCAGACTTGATTATAAAAGGAGAGTAATTGGAAAGTCTAAGAAAATACTGTCATGTCAACTGATGTTTAAATTGGAGAGTTGAGAGAAATGCATGAAGTATTTAAGTACAGATGTGTTCGGGTCATTGAAATCTATGTGAATGTTTAATAACGATTGTTCAAGGACCCATGACTATTGGTTATTCAAAGCATTAAAGAACACTCACTTTTTACTTATCTCTTCTGTTTCCCTTCCACCCGACTTTAACTAAAGAAGTCCCCTTTAAGTCTTAAAGTCGTATCTGTTGTTGTTTCAAAGTAAAAGCTTTATGAAGATACAACTTATAAACTATACAATTCACCCATTTAGAGTGTAGGAGTCAATGATTTTTAATTTACAGCCATGTGATCATCACTACAAGTTTAGATCATTTTCATTGCCCCCTCCCCAAATAAACACTATATTTAATAGCAATCACTCCCTTTTTTCCAACTCAACACTAGTCCACTTCAAATGAGCTGTGATGGCATAGTCGATTAGGTGTTGGGGTGATAATTTCAAGGTCCATAGTTCAAATCCACCTACCTCTTTAGGGGAGATACAGGAGACCTTTTGTTGCCATAAAGATTTGCAGCTTTGGAAACCTGTAAGGGCAGTTCTCCTCTGTCTAAAGGTCCCTGTGAGTCAGATGCAGCTTGATGGCAGTGAGCTCAAATTTGGTTTGGGGATCTACCTCAACTGTTAGAGGACTTTCTGTCTTGATACATTAGCCTCTTATGGGCATTTTACACAAATGGTTCACTTAGTGTAATGTCTCAAGGTTCATCCATCTACACTTTGTTCATTTATGTACCGTGTTATATTTATCCATCTATTAATTGATGGACATTTGTATTTCTCCACTTGTCCACTTGGTTACTATGAATAATGCCGCTACCAATTTTTTGTCCAAGTTTCTGTTGAACGTATGCTTACTCTGCACTTGGGCAAATCACTTAGGAGTGGAATGGCGGTGTCGGTGGTAGCTTTATGTAGTCTTTGAGCAATTGAATGATGTCAAGAGCAGCTGAGCCATTTCACGGCTCCACCAGCAGCAGACAGGCGTTTGAATTCGCCACATCTTCACCAGCGTCTGTTGCCATCCAGCTCCTTCTCATTGTAACGAGCACTAGTGGGTGAGAACCGCTCTCTCATTTAGTTTTGATGTGGTGAGAACTAACGTGCTAGAGCGCTAACAGCTTTATCTTCTAAGACTTTAACGCTAATCAGTAAAAATAGAGAAAATTAAATGGCTTCATATTAAAGGCAAAATGTTCAATGCAGATCTGTGTTAATAGTATCAATCAGAAAGAAAATATGATCCAAAGATGATGGATTTTATTGTTATTATATTGGATCTAATATCAAATTTCCAAATAGAATGCCATATTTATATTTTATTTTTTCTACATATAAAATAAACTGACAGCAATTTTTACTTTAATTCTATTTTCGATGAGACCATAAAGACTCTCTTAAATATACTTCCATTACTTTACTACTCAGCTTAACAAAGACTTCTGATCTCATCAAGAATCAAAAAGTCTTTTTAAAATGTCCCTAAGACCCTAAAAGAACCTCACAATCCCCTTTTCTCATTCCTGTCACTTGGCTTGTTCAGTTGCTTTACTATAGCTAAACTGGCCTCCTCAGTGAGCCTTGTATACCACAGACAGGGCCCTTTGCACCTGTCGCCCTCTACTGGGCAAGCTCTTCCTCACCCTGACTTGTGGTTCTTCATTGTGCCCTTTACTTTTCATCTTTGTTCAGCGATCACCTGTGCAGGCAGAAAGCACCATGTAAAGTGCTGGTCCATCAGCACGTCCTGTTCCCTTTACTCCCTTAACCACGTCTTCCTTAATACAGTTAAGCATTTTCATATTACTGTCTCCTTAGAATATAAACTTCCAAATAGAGCTTTTTAAAAATGCTGTTCATTGCTATATCCTCTATACGCCTTGACGTGCATGGTAGGCTCACAATCAATATTTGCTGAGAGTCGTACGGATGGAGGGTGATTGTTGTTCTAGAAAATGGTCTCTGTCCCGATGGAGTGAGACACTGTTATCAGAAAGGGGATGCCAGAATAAAAATGTAAGTGAAAACTCAGAGATAAAGTAGCTCCCGGTTTTAAGTTTGTCATCTTGATCTGGGGCCCCTCCCCCAACAGTCCAAGGGGTTTTATTATTGTCTGGTAAATGACTAGAAGCATTTTATGGAATCAGAGCGTATCTAAAGCGACTATTTTGGATGTGGGGACTAAAATGTGCACCACTTCCTTTCCAGCAGCTGTGTTGCGGTTAAAGTCTCTGAGGGAAATTCAGGTTGAGGTTGTAATGAGTTCAGAGGGCTTCCAGGTGGGTGAAGGTAAAAGACATGACCCAGAGACAGCCGTGTTCCACAGCAAGCTATGTATTAGGCCAAACACATTGATAGTAGTGTTATTAGGCCAAACCCATCGAGAGTAGATTGCCTGGGTCAATCTGTCACAGTGCCAAGTCTTCCAGGAACAAAGGGAACAAGGACCTGTCCGAGGAGGAGGACCTGGAAACTTAGGGCAGAGAAGAAGGGATAGGAGAGCTTACATACACATCCTGCTGTCCTCCTCATCAAGACGGGTAGTCTTGGTCAGGGAGCTCTGGGGACAGTGACAACAAGGACTCCTTAGAGCTACAGGACTTTTTGCTGATGGCTGTCAGATGTTGTATAGATTCATGGAGTAGATAACTGATGTTATCAATTCTACACCCTCTTCCTTCCGACACATGTGTCAACTTGGTCAGGCTATGTTTTTCAGTATTATATACTTACTCTCATTTTTTGTGATCTGATATTATTACTCTACATATTGTAATCCAATAGCCTCTATGATTTTAATGACGCAGGATACAATCTACAGTATTTGGTCTGCATCAATTTCTTTTGAGATACAAACAGAAACCACCAGGGTCTACCATTGTCAAGAAAGAAGAACTGGAAGCAGAACATGCCTTTGGACTCACGATTCCTGGTCTTGGAACCTTCTAAACCCGGGGACACTGATGACAAGACACATGGAAATGTGGAAGAATACAGATCCCGCAAATGTTGAAAGGAATCAGGGATCATTGCCCTAAGTTTCAGAGAAGGAGGTTTTCCCATAGATCTCACACTTTGAATTCAGAGTTCTAGACTCTTAGAACTCTAGAAGGGTCATTGAAGCCATCACAAGTGCATGCTTATTTGTTTTAAAAAATTACAAAAACAAGTGGATGCATGAAAATTTGAGTTTAACACTGGTGAAAATTTTTGAGGTTTATGGGATTCAATTAACTATGAAGAAGTAAAGAAGCTGGGGCCAATATAGAGGCCAGTTTGGCTTATTAATAAAACAGGGTAGAGAGAAGAGGACAGGGAAAAAGTGCAAGGCATTACTTCCTTTTAGGTTTAACACAAATTATCTTTATTTCTTTACTTAAAGGTGATCATTTTTTATTGGGCTGGCATAAAAATTGGTCACCTTAAACAATATTTACTTAAAGGCACTGAAAAAATAATCAATTACATGCATGCAGGTATCAGCAGTTTATCCAAGGTCTGTCCTAAACACTTGACCTACACAGCCTGCTTTATCTCCACAGTCTTTCTGTGAGAATACTCAGCCAGGAAAAGGAGGCAAAGAGAACAACTTGCTCACGGTCACTTAAATAACAGAGGGCAGCACTGGGCAACTTACAAAGTTTCATGTGGTCCTGGGACAAGAATAGGAGTTAGACAGACTCTTCTTGCCATTGTAATTATTTGTTGTAAAAAATCATTCTGGAATGATGGTGTGGGTTTGCATGTACTTTCAAAATGTACGAAAGCTTTATACTAATTAAAGTCTAAATTAAACTTTATTAAACTCCTTTATTTTCCTTATCTCGGAAGATACCAAAGATATTTGTAATCTATAAGAGATGATTATCAAAGTAACATAACCAAAAACCAAAAAGTCAGCACTTTTTCTTACTTAATAGTAAAACACCCTGAAAGAGTCAAGTTTGTATGTATAAATGACCTGCAAGAGTTGCACATATAATTCCTGCTACCTGTCGATTGATAAGCGCTTTTGAAAAAGGGAGGGGGTTTGTTTTTCTTGGCAATTCATTTCTTAAATCGAACACTTCTTTTTACAATTAGTTACAAAATGAAGTAGCTTTAAACATAGCTGAGCTATATATGTAGGCTTGTATAAAAGTTATTACCTCTGTTAACCACATGCTTTAAAAAGAGAGACAAATCTAACTTCATAATAATTCTATCTCACAGTGACCAAAGATTTTATACATATTATATTTTGTCATGGTATGATGTAGATGCATAGGCTTCTAAGGCCAAAAATATATACATATAATTCAAATTATTTTAGGTTTTAGACATTATTGTCACAATTTATACCTATCTGATCAAATGTATACCTGTCTGAAGTTTATACGATATTAGGGAACCAAGTCAAAAATCAAATAGGCAATGCGGTTGGTGGTAGGTGCCTTCAAGTCCATTCTGACTCACAGTGACTTCGTGGCTGGCAGCTTCCCACCGGGCTGTGTTGCAGCAGCCTCACAATTGTTAGGTGTGAACCCATTGTTGCAGCCACTGGGTCCATCCCTCTTCTGGAGGACCTTTCTCTTTGACGTTGCTGCCTCTCTACCAAATAGGATGTCCTTTCCCAGGGTGTGACATCTCCTAATACCATGTCCAAAGTATATGAGACCCAGTCTCACCATCCCCGCTTCTAAGGAGCATTCTGGTTGGACTTCTCCTGAGACAGATTTATGGGTTCTTTTGGCAGTCCATGGTACTTTCAATATTCTCCACCAGCATCATAATTCAAGTGCATGTATTCTTTTTCAGTCTTCTTTATTCAATGTGCAGCTTCCCATGCAGAGGAAACAATTCAAACTACCATGCTTAGATTAGGTACACCTTAGCCTTAAAGTAATAGCCTTGCTTTTTCAAACACTTTACAGATGTCTTATGCAGCAGAATTACCAATCTTTGCTCTCTTCTCTGTTTACCACTATGTTACCTACTGGTCCTGTTGTGAGGATTTGGGGTTTGTTGTTGTTGTTGTTTGACACTGCATCCCTATTGAGGGCTGCAAGTCTTGATTTTCAACAGCAAGTGCTCCCAGCCCGCCCCGTTTTAGCACCCGAGGCGGTGTTATCTGCATTTTGCGGGCTGTTAGTAAGTTTTCCCCCAGTTCTCATGCCACATTCTTCTTCATGCTGTCTTGTTTCTCTGATTATTTGCTCAGCATACAGATTGAATAAGGATGGTGAGAGGATAACATTCTGTCTCACCCCACTCTTGATTTAAAAGAAATAATTTTACTGTGGGCTCATACAACTCTTGTCACAATCCATCCATACATCCATTGTGCCTAGCACATTTTTACATTCGTTGCCCTCATCATTCTCAAAACATTTGGCCTTGTTATCAGCTCCTCATCCCCCCCCCCACTCCCCATTTCCCTCTCCCTCATGAAACCTTGGTTGCTTATAAATTACTATTATTTTGTCATGTCTTACATTGTTTGGCGTCACCCTCCCTTCACCCACTTTTCTGTTGTCCCTCCCCCAGGGAGGAGGTGATATGTAGATCCTTGTAATCGGTTCCCCTTTCTACCCTACCTTCCCTCCAACCTCCCAGTATCACCACGCTCACCACTGGTCCTGAAGGGATCATTTATCCTGGATTCCCTGAGTTTCTGGTTCCTAGCTGTGCCACCATACATCCTCTGGTCTAGCCAGTTTTGCAAAAATATGCAAAAGGGGCATAGGGAAAAAGCTACTGAATACAAACATTCCTGGGGTGAGGTCCAAGGAACCTGACCAAATCCAGGGGTACATATGGTAGCCAACTAAAAAGGAGGGGAGGCAGGGAGATAAAAATGTGTAGCAGAAGAATAGGGTGCTAACACACCCAAGGGGAGGGTATTTATATCTCCACAGGGAGTGAGGGACCACACTTACCTCAGTGTTCCAGGCTGTGAATGCAGCCTGCCAGCATGGAGCAGGGAGCCAGTGGAGGTGTCTGAGGGCCCGAACCCCATTCCAGTTAACTGGACAAGTGCCCCTCCCCCGAAATGAATTTAACTTACAGGACTGCACTGAAGCTGCAGCTGGGGGGGTGGGACATGTCTGAGCAGAGCATACGGGAGCAAATGAAGGGGGAGGAAGAGGACCACCAGACCTAGAGGATGATAGCCCCTCTTAGCCAATGCACAGAGTGGACCATAGGGCTGGTCCCACTATGAGACACGAAGTCCCTCGCTGACCCATGGCCCTAACAACACTGGAGACTCAGTGTCGGGATTGTCCCGGTCTGACCCCACAACCCCAAGGCAAAACACTAAGGATGGGAGGCAGAGCAGCGGGAGGAGCAGAGCAGGGAGAGCAAAGGACAGACTTTGGGGCCAGAGCATGGCACCCCATCAGACTTGACTGGAGGACACTCCCAGAGGTCAACAAACACACTTTGAACTACTTACAGGTTCTTCCCTTAAAAAATTTTTTTTTTGATCATTGGGTTTTTTTGTTGTTGTTGTCGTTGCGTTTTCTTTTGTTGCTTTGTCTTGCTATATCTTACTTTTTTTAGCATCACATTCTTGATTTGTAAGCCATGCAGTATTCCCTTGTTCTGTTTGCATAACTGACTCTTGATTCATGTACAGGCTCTGCCTTAGTACAAGGAAATGTTATAGAATGGCCATTATTCTCAAAGATAGGCTTTAAGCTACACATTGCAATGTGTTATGATCCTCTTGTCTGCTAGTTTATAGTACTGTGATGGGGTGCTTGTTGCTGGGATACTGGAAGCTGAGTCCCTGGGATTTAAAGCACCAGCAGGGTCACCAGAGTGAACAGGTCTCAGCAGAACTTCCATATTAACAGCAAACCACAAAGAGGGAATAGCTTGTCCTCTGTTGAGGACATACTGCCACACACCTTATGAATCGCAGCGAAACTTGATCAGGTGGTGAAAACTTCATGAACCGTATCAAAATATTTTCAGAGATAATGAGAGAAGGTGAGCCCCTGAGGTCAAAGGTCTCCACACGTCACCGAGGAAGAGCTGCTTTCGAAAAGAGTGCACCACGATAATGTCGATGGAATGAAGGCTCCGGAGCCATGACTCGACATGAGAAGAAACAGCCGCAAACTTCTGTTATTACTTGGAATTCAGAACGGACAAAGTATTAATCTAAGACAATTGAAAGTCATGAAAAATTCAATTAATCACAAAAAGATAGCTATCCTGGGCATGAAGGAGTGGAAAAAGACTGGTATTGCGCATTTTGAATCAGACAATAATATGGTCTTCTATGTCATAAATGACAAATCTGATCACATTCATCGTTCAAAAAACATGTTTCAAGATTTTTCCTGAAGTACAATGATTGGGGAGAGTGATATGCCACTACCTCAAACAGCTAGGAAACACCATACAATCCAGCAATACCTTTGCTGGGTATATACTACAAAGAAGTCAGAGACACAACCCAAACAGATGTATGCTCTCCCAGTGATGAAACCACCAGACACCTCACGACACGGATGGCCCTGAAAACCATTATGCTCAGCGAAGTTAGTCAATCACAACAGAACAAATATTGTCTGAGCCATTACTATGCGAATAGACATGAAGACAAAGGCAGACATCTGTTGTCAGGTCATGTAAGCTACTTCTAATACCATTCCCAAGGAGGGAGGTAATGTGCCTCCTTCATGATCATGACCCCTCCTATGTTCATTTGACTAAATTGAGAGAGAAGGCCTCACCTCAGCTGGGCTCAGTTTCTCATTGGGGAGGATAGTGAGAGGACAAATCAGTTCCTGGCATATACCATTCTATGATCAACTCAAATTAACAGGCATTCCTACAAGGTGCTTCTGGAATCTTAATGGAAATTCCTGTCCAGACGCGAGGGGAGCCGCACTTTAACGTATCTGTGGCAGCTTTAAGGAACTGAAATTTCATGTTTTATTTAATTATTGTTGGTTTTTCACTCTTTTTATTTTGTATTATTTTGCTTTTTTAGGATTTCTTTATGTGAAATTGAGGATAGATCAATGTATAGAATCTGTAACCGGATTAATAGTTTGGGGGGTTCTGCCAGGGGGAGGTTAATAATGAGCACAGCAAGAAGAAAAGTTCTAAAATATTTTGTAGTGATGATTTCACATTATTTAGCATGTTTTAAAGCATTGAATATGTGAATTATTGCCAATACAACTGCTAAAAGTCTATCATGAGGTGCAATGCCATCTGTGATAGGATAGTATTTGTTTATATACAAGGAGGTCTAATCAATACAAAAATTATTCAATATTATGCACTAAACACTAAAGCCAGTGATGAAGAAATTAAAGAATGTTCCCATTGTCTTCAGTCTGAAATTTATCAAAGATGCAATCAGGATGTATTGGTGATTACTGGTGATTTGAATGTAAAAGTTGGGGAAAAATAAGAAAGGAACAATAGTTTCCACTTAAATTTCAACACCACAAGAACAGATTTAATGCATAGAACACTTATAATAGAAGAACATCATACACGAAGAAAGCAAAATATCATTGTTAAAAAGATAAAAATCAATCTCCAGTGACTGAAATTTATTCAGAAATTTGCCTAGTCATAGAATAGCTAAGGCAAAGAAATAATGAAGTAAAATGCAAAGGCATTTTGCATTGCGGATTCAAACACTATCCCACGGAGAAAGGATAAAGAGGCATTCACACCTGGAGCTGGCCTAACCCTCGCCTCTTATGGCGAGGTGGTGCCTGCCAAACAAACACATTCATAGACTATCAATTTGGATGTTGACTTTGAATGTCCATAGTGGGATAGCACAAAAGAAAGATTACTTCATGATCCATAATTGTATCCTCTAACCAGAATATAAAATAAAGATATAATACAACCATAAAAATGGGAAATGATTCTTAGAAAAACAATCCCTCTCTAGACTATCCTCGGTGGGCATCAAGAATCTCAACAGACCCATAGCAATAGAAGAAATAGAAAAGGTTATCAAGGGATTACCAACAAAAAATCCCCTGGACCAGATGGCTTCACTGGGGAATTCTAACAAGCATTTAGGGAAGAACTAACACCAATCCTACACAAACTTTTCCAGAACACAGAAAAAGATGACAAACTCCCGAACTCCTTCTATGAAGCTAGTATAACTCTGATACCCAAACCAGGCAAGGTTCCAACAACAATCGTGAACTACAGACCAATATCCCTAATGAACATTGATGCAAAAATCCTTAACAAAATACTAGCCAACAGAATACAAAAGTATATAAAACAAATAATCCACCATGACCAAGTGGAATTTATACCAGGGATGCATGGATGATTCAACATATGGAAGACCATTAGTATTATTCATCACATTGACATGAAAAACTATAAGAACCACATGATAATATCGATAGATGCAGAAAAAGCATTCGACAAAATCCAACACCAATTCCTGTTTAAGACACTTGCGAAGATAGGAATGGAAGGAAAGTTGCTCAAGACAATACAAACTATATATGAAAAACCAACAGCCAAAATGGTAGTCAATGGAGAAAAGACTAACACAATCCCACTGAAAAAGGGGACCAAACAAGGCTGTCCCTTGTCCCCACTCTTATTTAATATCGTGCTGGAGGTTTTAGCTAACAGCATAAGGTAACGAAGAGACATCAAAGGTATTCGTCTGGGAAAGGAATAGGTGAAATTATCGTTATTTGCAGATGATATGATTTTATATATGGAAAATCCCAAAAGTTCCACAGGGGAGTACTGGAAGCAATAGAGGAGTTTGGCAGAGTGGCAGGATACAAGATCAACAAACAGAAGTCCATCGGACTGTTATACACATCAGATAAGACCACAGAAGAAGAGATCAAAAGGTGGTACCCTTCAAAATAGCCAAACACAAATAGAAATATCTAGGGATACACCTGACTGAAAAAGCAAAAGATCTATATAGGGAAAACTATAGAACGCTATTACAAGAAACCAAGAGCAACCTCAACAAATGGAAGAATATTCCATGCTCTTGGATTGGGAGACTTAATATAGTTAAGATGTCAGTTCTGCCAAAAGCACTATATAAGTTTAATGCCATCCCGATACAATTACCATCATCTTTCTTCAAAGAAATGGAAAAACTGATTACCAACTTCATATGGAGATGGAAGAAACCCAGAATTAGCAGAGAACTCCTCAAGATGAAGGACACCGTGGGAGGGCTTGCTTTACCTGACTTTGGCACATACTATGCAGCCACAGTTCTCAAAACTGCATGGTATTGGTACAATGACAGATACTCAGACCAATGGAAAAGAACTGAAACCCCAGAAATAAAGGCATCAGCATACAGACAGCTGATCTTTGATAAGGGCCCCAAAAGTATCAAATGGGAAGCAGATGCCCTATTTAACAAGTGGTGCTGGAAAAAATGGGTATTTATCTTCACAAAAATGAAGCAAGACCCTTATCTCACTCCATGCACAAGAATAAACTCAAGGTGGATCACAGACCTTGAAGTTAAACCCCAAACTATTAGGGCCATCAATGAGGGAATTGGGACCAACTTGAGAACTTTGGCACAGGGAATACACAGGCTATCAGAAATAGGGAAGGACACAAACACAGAGGAGGCACAATTTGACAAATGGGATATACTGAAGATAAAATATTTGTGTACATCTAAAGAATTCACCAAGAGAGTAATAAGAGAGTCCACAGACTGGGAAAACATCTTTAGCAATGACACATCAGACAAAGACCTTATTACTAAAATCTACAATACTCTGCTAGCTCCAAAAAAGAAAAAAAAAAACTAATAGCCCACTTGAGAGGTGGGCAAAGGACTTGAACAGAAGCTTTACAGGGGCAGAAATCCGAATGGCCAACAAACATATGATAAAATGTTCCCGATCTTTAGCTATAAGAGAAATGCAAATTAAAACAACAATGAGGTACCACCTGACACCCTCAAAGGTAGCCCAATTCAAAAAATCAGAAAGCAACAAGTGTTGGGGGTGCTGTGGGGAGACAGAAACACTCATCCACTGCTGGTGGACCTGTAAGTATGTACAGCCACTATGGAAATCAATCTGGCGATATCTAAAACAGATGGAAATAGAGTTACCATATGACCCAGCAATCCCCCTACTGACCATATACCCAGAAGAGGCAAGAAACAAACCAAGACCAGACATCTGTGCTCCAATGTTCATTGCAGCACAGTTCACAATTGTAAGGAGCTGGAAGCAACCCAAATTTCCATCAACTGACAATTGGATTAAAAACCTGTGGTATATACAGACAATGGAGTACTACGCATCACTAAAAAGCAGTGATGAACATATGAGGCACATAGTGGCATGGGAAGGACTGGAGGAAATCATGCTAAGGAAGTAAGTCAGGCACAAAAGGACAAGTACAACATGAGCCCCCTGAGGTAAGTATTAAAAAATGCAAAAGGGGCATAGGGAAAAAGGTACTACATAGAAACATTTTGGGGGTGAAGACTGTGTAGTATGGCAGAGACCAGATCAAATCCAAGGAAGCACATGGTAGACAATGGTGGAGGAGGTGGGGAAAGGAAAAAAAAAGGATGAATACAAGGAAGAAAAGGGGAGCGGGGGCATGGGGCACTAACCCACCCAAGGGGAGGGTATTGTTTATATCTCCACAGGGAAAGAGGGACCAGACTTCAACCCAGTGCCTCAAGGTGTGAATGCAACATTCCAGCGTGGAGTAGCGAACCAGTGGAGAGATCTGGGAGGCTGGCCCCTGTACCAATTATTTAGTGGATGCCTGCTCCTACCCCCAGAAGAATTTGTTTCAAAGGACGACATTGATTCTGCAGCTCCAGGAGAGGGACATATCTGATCAGAGCACACAGTAGGAGATGAAGGGGGAGGAGGAGAGAGTAGAGCACAGCCTGGCCCACCAGGCCATGAGGATGATGTTCCTGAGTAGAGCAGCCAGTCCACAGAGAGGACAACATGGCTGGCCCTACTATGAGAAATGATGCCCCTCACTGACCCATGGCGCTACAGGGGACAGCACCGGAGACACAGTCTGTGAATTGCACCTGACCTGATCCCACCACACCGAGGCAAAGCACTGGGGGAGGGCAGCGGAACAGCAAGGGAATGGAGCGGCAAGGTCCCCAGGGAATGCTGAAAGTGGACTTTGTGGCCAGGGCGTGGTGCCCCAACAGACTGGACTGGAAAGCACTCCTAAAGACCAACAAACGATTCTTGAACTAACTAAAAGCTTTTCTTTTTGTATTGTTCTTTGTCAGTGGTTTGTTGTATACTGTTGCTTTGTTTTCCACTGTCTTGTTTTTGTGCATGTTATTATCTCCACAGGTCTGTCTAAATAAGATAGGCTGGATGAACTATCTGGAGGAAAAATAATGGGACTGACAGTTCCGGGGGGACTTAGGATAGGGGGAGGCGGGGAGTAAGGAAGTGGTGTTAACAAACCCAGGGACAAGGGAACAACATGGGATCCAAATTGGTGGTGAGCGGGGAGTGGCAGGCCTGGTAGAGAATGATCAAGGGTAAGGTTACGTAAAGGAAAGGTATAGCTGTAACCCAGGTGGGGGCAGAGCATGATAGTTGGGCAGGAGGAAAGTCAAGGGAAATAGAGGAAAGAGCTAGGAGGCAAAGGGCAGTTATAGAGGTCTAGACAAAGACATGTACATGCAAATATATATATAAATAGATTTATGTGCCTATATTTATAGGTTTAGTATTAAGGTGGCGGAAGGACCTTGGGCCTCTACTCAAGCACTCCCTCAATGCATGAATACTTTCTTCTATTAAATTGGCATTCTATGATGCTCACTGCCACCCTACCCCACCCCCCGACACAACCACTGAAGCCAAAGCGGGTACATAAGCAAATGTGGCAAAGAAAGCTGATGGTGCCTGGCTATCAAAAGAGATAGTTTCTGGGGGTGTTAAAGGCTTGAAGGTGAACAAGCAGCCATCTAGCTCAGAAGCAACAAAGCCCACATGTAATAAGAACACCAGCCTATGCGATCATGAGGTGTAGAAGGGATCTGGTATAAGGCATCATCAGAACAAAAAAAAATCTTATCATAGAGAATGAAGGAGGGGGGGGGTCAAAGGGATCTGGCATAAGGCATCATCAGAACAAAAAAATCTTACCATAGTGAATGAAGGGGGAAGTGCAGAGTGGAGACCCAAAGCCCATTTGTCAGCCACTGGAGATCCCCTCACAGAGAGATCTAGAGGAGGAGATGAATCAGTCAGGGTGCGATGTAGCACTGATGAAGAATACAGCTTTCCTCCAGTTCCTAAATGCTTCCTCCCCACCCACTACCATGATCCAAATTCTACCTTGCAAGTCTGGATAGAGCAGAGGTTGTACACTGGTGCAGATAGGAGCTGGAGGCACAGGGAATCCAGGGTGGATGATACCTTCAGGACCAGGGGTGTGAGGGGCGATACTGGGAGGGTAGAGGGTAAGTGGGTTGGAAAGAGGGATCAGATTACAAGGATCTACATGTGACCTCCTCCCTGGGGGACACACAACATAAAATGGGGTGAAGGGAGACGCCGGATAGGGCAAGATATGACAAAATACTAATTTATAAATTATCAAGGGCTCATGAGGGAGGGCGGAGTGGGGAGGTAGGGAGGGGAAAAAAGAGAACTTGATGCAAAGGGCTTAAGTGGAGAGCAAATGCTTTGAAAATGATTCGGGCAAAGCATGTACAGATGTGCTTTATACAACTGATGTATGTATGGATTGTGATAACAGTTGTAGGAGTCCCTAATAAATTGTTTTTAAAAAAGGGAAATGATCTCAATCTTTCAGCTAAAAAAGGTGACTGATAATCAGTTTCTTATGTAATAACTATTCTTAAACTGAAAACACACACACACACACACACACACACACACACACACTGAGTCGATGCAGACCCATACCCATCCTGGAGGACAGGGTAGAACTAACCCTGTGGTTCTCCCGGACTGTCCTTCTTGATAGCAGCAGACACCCTCATCTTTCTCTGGAGGAGCACCTGATGGTTTCCACCTGCTGACCTTTCAGTTTGCAGCCCAGTGTGTAACCACTCTATCACTAGGGCTCCGTAATGACTGTTACTAGCTCTACTTAGTCTACTTCTTATAGGAATAACTAAAATGCCCATTCATGAATTTTTCCATATTTTTAAAACAAGAACAAAGCACTACATCCTTGAATCTTCCCTTAAAGCACCTAACGAAAGTCCGAATCTTACTTTAAGTTCCTCCCCTCTCTCTCTTACCAAGAGGTCCCACCATTCTTTGTGGCATGTGGTTTCTCCTGGTGCAGCAAACTTAATCAAGCTAATTTTGTCATTGAAAGTATATACATATGGTGAGTAAATAATGGTTTGAAGAAAATGCAGACAAAAGGTGATATGAAAGATCAGAATAAAGCGAAGAGAAACCCCACAAAAATGTGGGAAGACATACTTCCGGGTAGAGCAACTATCCACAGCAATGATCTTGAGTTAGGAGTGCATGGCAAAGGGAACGCTTGAAGGATGATTTGTACAAAGAAGCCTGAGAATAGCAGTGATAGAACATGAAGTTATAAAGACAGCCAAATCATGGGGTATTTTATGAATTATAGAACATAGCTTGGGACTTTGTAATACTATGAGTAGTCACTGAACTGTTGGAGGAAGGATATAATGTAATGTGATATTCCTTTCAAAAGAGGCTGACTTTGTCTCTCAGAAGTAAGAAATACGAATAGAAGTCAGGAGGCCAATGAGGAGCAAATTGTTGGAGTCTTAGTGAGAGAGGATGGTGGCTTGGAAGGATGAGGATTTGAGGAGGAGTCAGGAAATGCCCAATAGAGCACTTACTATATGCATATTACTAAATGTAGATGCCTTCAAGCTTTTGTTGACATTTCAATTATTGTTTGTGAGAAAACATTCTGGAATGATTGTGAAGGTTTGCATGTGCATTCATGATGTACTAAGGCTCAATACCAATTAAAGGAAAAGTCAATTAAGTTCAAGTAAACAGAATGCTAACAGGTAGAGACGGGGTTTGAAAAAGGAGCCAGAACAGAAGCTTTTAAATGGAAGAAAAAAGGAACTATTTAAGCCAAGATCCAGCAATTGAGTTAGCCTAGTAGCATCAACACCATCTAAGAATGTACTGAAATGATATATTTTAAGATGGCACAGAGATTTCCTGAATCAGAGACCCCGGAGGGGAAAGCCATAAATCTCTGGGTTTTTTGTTTAAAAAAAAAACAACATTTTATTAGGGGCTCATACAATCCTCTCACAATCCATACATACATCAAATGTGTAAAGCACATTTGCACATTCATTGCCCTCATCGTTCTCAAAACATTTGCTTCTCACTTAAGCCCCTGGCATCCGCTCCTCATTTCCCCCCCTCCTTAATGAACCCTTGTTTTTTTTCTTATCTTACACTGCCCGAAGTCTCCCTCTACTCACTTTTCTGCTTTAGCAAGTCCTGCAGGTGTTTTTGATATATGTCATTTGACAACTAATATCTGAACTGTTTTAGGACATCCATAAGACGTGGATGAGGTGATCTAGTGAATTTGGTAGTTCACAGGGAAGTCATGAGAGTTTTATGAGGAGAAGAATTAGCTACAGTGGACATTCAAGACCACTAAACAGAGAGGGCAGTGGCTTTCCAGTGGTAGAATCCTTGTATTCCATTCAGGAAACACGGGTTTGGTTCCTGGCTAGTGCACTTCAAGTGCAGCACCACTCATCTACGAGTGGAGGTTTGTGTCGCTCTGATACTGTTTCAGTGGCATGGGCTGAAGAGAAGACACTCGGAAGAAAGGCCTGGAAATCTGTAAATTAGCCAAAGAAACTGAATGGATCACAATAATATAATCTCTTGCTCAGAGAGTAACCATGATTCAGAGGCCAGCTTCAAAGCAACTAATGACCACCAAGATGTACAGCAGTGAAAGTTGAAATCTCACCTAGGTGAGCGTGAAAATCAGTGTGAAATAAGAGACCATCAGAATGACATGATTGTCGAACAAGTAAGATGAACCTGAAGTCATTATTCAAGTAAATGTGTAAGACTTGGGGAAGCATTTGACTTGCAAACAGGATAAGAAAAAGAATTAAGGCACGTCTCCAATTATTATTCTTTGGCTTTCATGAAGGGTCAAGATTCCATTAACTGACAGACAGGAAAGTGGGCAGAGTGATTGCCTGGGAGCAGAAGGTGGGGTTGCACTTGAATTGAGTCACCTTCCTATTACATAGTTTTTCCCTCCTCAAGCTGTAAGCTTTCAGAGGGTAGAGACTGCGATGACATTATTTAAGTTGGTTCACAAAAGACAACATACTAAGAACAAACAAACAAAAAAACCCAAATCAAATCCCTTTTCCACCTTTTCGATTCGAACTCATGGCAACCCCATGGGTTACAAAGCAGAATTGCTCTGTAAATTTTTATTTTCCATAATATTTATGGAAGCAGATAGCCAGCCCTTTGTTGCAGGGAGTCACTGGTTGGATTTGATTCACAAACACTGAGGTTAGCAGAATAGTGGAAACATTCTGTGACACCCAGGAGGTCATCCTGTCTAACCGATGCAAAAACCCACCACCATTTTATCAATGTTGACTCATTGTAATACTGTAAAACTGCACAGGCAACCTCAACTCTCACCCACAGAGTCATGGGTGAGTTTGAACTGCTGACTTCATGATTAGCAGTGCAATGCCTGACCCACAGCACCTGTAGAGCACTTTTTCATAGTGGGGCCCTGGTGGCATAGTGGTTACCCTTTGGGCTGTGATCCCCATGGTGGGCAGTTTGAAACTAACAGCAGCTCTGAAGGAGAAAGACTAGGCTTTGTACTTCCATAAACAGTGACAGTCTGAGAAACCCACAGGGAGTCTCCGTGACTCCACATTGACTCCATGGCAGATGAGAGTTTTGAGAAGTAAATGGTATAACCTGCTTAGTAAATTTAAGCACAGGGAAACGAAAAGGGTTAATGCACTTGACTGTGAAACAAAAGGTTACACGCAGAGGACGATCTTCAATTGAAGTTGACTCCATGTTGCTGCTAAGCACTGATGAGTCAGTTGTGGACTGTGACTCACAGTGACCCTGTGTGCAGCAGAAACCCAGCCGCGCCCGGGCCATCCTCACAACTCTTGCTGGGTTAGAGTCCACTGGTGCAGCCACCGTGTTCACCCATCTTCCTCAGGGTCTTCCTCTTTTTGCTGCCCCGTTCCTTTAACAAGCAGGATGTCCTTCTCCAGGGACTGGTCTCTCTCCTGATAACATCTCCAAAATGTGATCCTAAAAGGAGCGTTTTGGTCTTCTTCCTTCCAAGACAGATTTGTTTGTTCTTCTGGCAGTCCATGGTACTTTCAATATTCTTTGCTGGCAACTTAATTCAAATGCATCAATTCTTCTGAGGCTTTCCGTGTTCATCATCCAATTTTCAAATGCGTAAATGGCAATTGGGAATAGTATGTCTTGGTACAGGCATGTTCTTTGGTATTTTAAGTAGGTATTTTGCGTTAGATCTTCAATGCAATACGTAGTTTGATTTCTAAACTGCTGTTTCCATGAACATTGATTGTCGATCCAAGTAAAATGAAAACCTTGATACTGCAAATTCTTTAATAACTGATATATGGTGGGTCTGGTATTCAAATGTTGGAGAGTGGTTGGGTCCAGGACAACATGTGAAACGTCACCCACCGAAGACTTCTTGCTGTCAGAGGTGCAGAGGCCTAGGGTGAGACAAGGGTAGAAGTGACGAGGGCTGTTTAGGCAGAAGAGCAAGAAGAGAATACACAAAGGAAGTTCGAGATGGGCAGAGAGATAGGAAGAAACCCACAATAATGCTTTACCATTGGAGGAGGGAGGCTTTCAAAAATGGGATAGCTGTACAGTTCAGAACACATTTAACTAGGAAGGAAAACGGGAATAGGCTGTTGGGTTTTGATAATTTGGGATCATTAATAATCGTTCACAAGAGAGTTTCAGGACAAATGCTATTTAAGGGGAGTACAAAGGATGAAGTTAGTAATAAGAGCCAGGCCTGAGAAATATACTGTAATGGCTGATGCAAGAATAAACTCATAAAACTAAAATAATTCTGAGGATATTTGGGATTCAGTGAAAAAAGATTGTTTCTTAAGGGCTTCTATATAGATCATGCCTTTGTGAAAAGAGTTTGCCTGGAATAAGTAACTTTAATCTGGAAACCTTTAAAAAATTTCATTTACACCATGGCATTTGGAAATAATATTTAATATTCAGAAAATGTTTCAAATTTAAAGGGTAGCACACCACTTGAGTACCTGATGTCCAGTGGAATCAAATTTTCTAATGTTTAATTCTAAAATGCTTTTAAAACATTAAAAATGTCTTTGTCAAGTGCGCATACCACAGATAAACATATTTATCTATGTTATGAATTTTCCATCTACAACTAAATATTATGCTCAAAATTATCTTCAGTTTTTCTGAGGTGAGCTCAGGATATCTTTGAACTTACTACTTTTCAAAGTAAATGTATAGATATATAGATAATACAATCCTTAAAATGACACAGAAATTGCTCATCTGTTCATTTCTCTAACTCTCACTTGTTTTTCTATTCCATTATCAACAGTAAATAAATAAATTAATTAATAATATTTTGGAAAGTTATTCTTTTCAAAAAAGTTATTACTTAAAAATTTTATAGGTTCAATATAGGGTACAATACTTGATAATATTTCAAATTTGAGCACAAAACCTGGGGAAATAAACTAAAGCTTATTATTCCTCCAAGTACTACTAGCATGCACAAATTAGTAGGTTTCTGGTTCTTATCATTGAAAGGGCTCTGTGAGAAATGCAAAGAGGTATGAGTTCAACTATTGGTCTAAAGGTTGATGGCAGGAATTAACCTTAGTGTCTCAGAGGACAGGTCTGAAGGTCTGCCTTCTGAAAGATCACAACCTTGAAAATTTTTGCAACAGTTTTACAATGTAATATGTATAGTTTTCCTGAGGGAATTGACTTGACAGCAACTAACAACAACAACAACATAATTGGAAAGTTTCCTATAATTCTGCTGTTCTTTGTGATAAATAGAAAATAATTATCAGGGCATTTTCATTGTTTGAACCAGGCTATTGCTTTGCTTTGGTGATGCAGTGGTTATGTGATTGGTGAATTATCTTGATGTCAGTGGGTTTGGGGTATGTTACAAATCTCCATGGAGTATTGTTCAAACCATTTTTTTGTGACTCCTGCTCTCTGTGTACTGTGTACCTACTATAGCTACAGGTATCACATGAGCATTTTACTGGAAATAATCTATTTTCCCATAACCTGGAATCTTTTCATCTGAAACACTTTATGAAAGAGATAGGACTGACTTCAGCTGGGTCATGAAGGATAGGTTAGAAACATTCAATATCAGAAAATAGACTGTAGGCTTACCTGGAGAAAAAAAAAAGGAAAGAACTAATTAAAATCCTGTGTACTTTGAAATAAGTACCATTCTATGAAAAAAAAAAGAAGAAAAGAATGAGTCTTTATTCTTCCTTCCTCTGAGAATGTTTTCCTGTCTCCTTCAGAAGGCAATAGCAACAATGGACTAATAGTTTAGATCTACAAGAGCAGAAGGAAAAGTATGTCTAATATGGGTTCATTGTAAAAATGTCCTGATTTATTCCCCAAAAGACTGTGTAAACATGTCAATGGATGGCTGCAGACAAGGTTTCTCAGGGAGACCACTGATTTAGCTTTATGAGGTCTCCTTCCAAAAAGCTCCAAACAAATAATTCATCAAGCAGTGACCATTTTGGGGGGATTCTAAAGATAATACAGATAGATTTACCTGAGGGATTCAGGATTATCACTGGGGCTTGTTAGGAAGAAGTTTTAAGAAAATGTAAACTGCATTGTCGAGAAAAAGCCCAGGAAATTGCACTGAGAAATTTCTCCCACTCATCACAACCATGAATGTATTCATTCTTTGAGGGTCACAATAACTATTCAGCCGTATCCCATCCAAACTACAGCTTTGACCTTGTCCCTTCAGGCTTCTTTTTGTGCTCCAAACTTAAAGATCATTGAAGAAGACAACAATTTGAGTTGTTTTCAAGTCCCTGGCCATACTGCCCACATGCCGTTTTGATATGGTATGAGGTCAAAAGTGTAGAATTTGGATGCAAGTGTTGGAGTAAGAGAAAAACTGCAATCAGGATTATCTGTACCTAAATGGAGGATTTGTTGAGAAACAACAGCTCCACATTTTGATATTTGATTTAATAAAGGTTTCTATGATTATATAGCAATACTTTTTTACTCACTGTCATATCTACTATAGCACTTTCAAGCTGTCTTGTGCAAGATAATGTTAGATATCGAGTTTTTAAATGTCCTTATCTTTTTGTTATAAACTATGGTTAAAAAAAACAAACCTGTCTTGGAAAAAGTACAGCTAGATTGCTCCTTAGAAGCTAGGATGAAGAGATTTCTTATCATGTAAGAAAGTTCAGGTGAACAGGTTGTCAGGTGAGATCAGTCCCCGGAGAAGGACATCGTGCTTGGAATAGTAGAAGGACAGCAAAAAAGAGGAAGGACTTCTCCAAGATGGGTTGACACTGTTGGAGTTGACAAGAGAAACAAATTCATAGACACTCGTGTGTATTAGAAAGAGCTTTATATCAAAGAGCAATTGAACATTGAGAAAACATCCCAGCACAGTCCAGATCAAGTCCATAAGTCTGATATCAGCCCATATATACAATATCAATCAATAAATTCCCCTTCAAACTCATGCAACACATACAATGATGCCAAATGCAGGAAGATCACAAGCCAGTGGCTGGAGAATCTTGTGGATCCAGTGGCAATAGAAGCATTTCAGTGCTGGCAGGGGTCTCCACATGGTTCCATCAGCTCCAGGGCTCTAGTGTAGCTCCATGTGTCATCTCAACAGGAATGTCTCACAGGGAGTGTCTGTGTGTCCCACCTCCAGTAAGCTATTTATCTCTGTGGCACCTCCAAATGAGGTCTTCAAACTGTGACTTGATTGACGGCTAGACTCCACTCCTTCACTCTTAAGTCCCGAATTGACAACACAGTATGTAACTACCACTGACACGGTGGCTGAATCAATAGGCTCAAAGAGAAGAACAATTGTGAGAATTGCTGGGCAGTGCCTCGTTTTGTTGTGCATAAGTTCATGTACATGAATTGGAAATGACTCAACAGCACTTACAACAATGTGCTAAAATTATTCTACTAAGCACATCTGAACCTATTATTATTTTCAATAGATCATCTAAATTCATAGGTAATATCATGGCCATGGACAACTATATTGTTGATAGATAATTAAAGAATACTTCCTATCTTTTGTAACAAGCTGCCTTACAAACCCAAATTCATACCTCAATTCACAGTCCCTCTGACAACTAGAGTGCCCAAAGACCTCCCTTCCCATCTGGAGACGTTGGCTTCTCTAATTATCTCTAATTGCTTGGGCTGCTGCAAGTTTCATGCATAAAATATGATCTGCTTTTCATCACACCCTCTTATAAATTTATATTATTGTTGCAGGGGGTTTTCATGATTTTAAAGCTTATTTCTATTTTAGATAATTTTGTAGCTAAGTAATGAGTTTGTTCTGCCCTTTTGAAAACATTTGCATATCACATCAACTCTTTCTAAAGCAGTTTAATTTCTTTTCTCTGAAGTTAAACAATTCAGTACAGAAAAGAGAAAAATATACACAGCGCAGCTAAGCTCTTTGGTTTGGTATCTTCTGCTCTTTTGTCTAGGCATAGACCGTCTTAAAAATTAAACCTACACTCTATGTCCTAGATTTCACTTGCTTTCTCCCCCATCCCCCACCACCTCCAGTATAAATATCATGCATTTTATAAATACCACATTGAAAATAGCATTTGTTCCATTATAGCTCCCACCCTTGAATCTTCCTTAGGCTATGGCCCCTCCATTGAACTTGATTTTCAGAGTTTCATTAAAAACTGGCCTGTTTAGTGCTCCATACTGAGAGTGCCTGCTTCGCTGTGGATACGACTGCTAAGACTTGGTACATTTGCTATTTTTAATATTTTATCAATTGATAACCAATTCATACTCTCTCTTGACTTAATGCACATTTGTATGATTACCAGTGAAAATAAATACTTTTATATAATATTCACTTATTGGTCATCTTATTTAGTCTATTTTTATTACCTATTCGTTTTACTACTCTCTTCTAAACATGTTTCTTTCTAAGATGCAAGAGCTTTTTTTGTACTGGACTTATTAGTCTTTGTCTTATATGTTTTAAATGTTTTCTTAACTTGTTGCTTGCCCTTTGATCTTATTTATGGTGTCTTCAGGTTACTATAAAATATCAAGCTAAACCAAGGACTAGTTAACTGATTTTGATTTATGGAATCACATGCATGTCAGAGTAGAACTATTTTCCGTAGCTATTCAATGGCTGATATTTTGGAAGTAGATCAATAGGCCTATCTTCTGACATGTGTGTCTGGATAGATTTTAAGTGCCCATCCTTTGGTTTATTACCAAGTACTTAACTTGGCTACCTAGAGATTCCAAGAAGGAAGCTTTCATGTTTATGAAAAAAAAACTATCAATTTTTTAAATGGAGTCCATTGTAAGTGCATACAGACCTTGTTTAGACTTGTCAATGTTGGGGAAAGAAGCATTGTAAGTGTTGGTTTCGTGGGTACATAATCTACTATCAACTTGAGGAAAGAGATGGAGTCTAGCCTGTCAATCAGGTCATAGCCAATGTGGCCTCAGTGTGGGCATGGCCTTCTCCTGAGTAATCTGGGAACTCCTGTTTTCTTCCCTGGAGGCAGGACACACTCTTCCAGGGAGAAATTCCTGTTGACAAGCTCCATGGTTCTCTGCTGATGGAGCCAGAGCAGTGGAGTTGGAGGAGCCACTTGAAGACCCAGGCAAGCTCTGAGATGAGATGATTGCACTGCAACTGAATCCCCAAGACTGGATCTACCAACTGGCCTGTGATCTTCCTGTATTTTGCATCATTGCAAGTGTTATTTGAGTCTGAAGAAGAATTTATAGACTGGTATCAGACATATGGACTAACATCAAACTTATGAACTTGATGTGGATTGGGTGGGGATGTTTTCTTAATAAACAATTACTCTTTGAAATAAAAGTCTCTCTTAAATACATATGAGTATCTCTGGATTTGTTTCTCTAGTCAACCCAGACTAACACATTCTGGTACCTTAGGAGTGGAGCACTAGAAAATCAAGTCATGAAGATGGAGAGATCAAGTCATGAAGATGGAGAGTGTATGCTTTTTTGACCTCTATCATGTGATAGGTTTTCTTCTTTGGCTCGCCAGAAGTCAGATATGGCCATACAGTTTACTGGGTTGTTTTCTGGAAAGAATATGGGAAGTTAAAATTTTAATTCCTAAAAGTTATCTTTGGTTAATTCTGTTTGAAATGGCAAAAATGAACGTGATGAATGTAAATTTTGAGCATGAGGTACACAATTGCCCCTTGAACTTCTCTGAGACCATGCTGCTTAGTCAAAAGAACAAGAGAAAGCATGGTCCTGGCTTGAGGCAGTGCAGTCAGAGGCCTAGGGCCATACTTTGTAGCAGTGGAATAGTTTAGATAAGGATTAAGATAAGGATTGAACTTGACTATTTCAAGAATTGAGTTTATCAGTGGAATGGTTTAGATAAGGATTAAGATAAGGATTGAACTTGACTATTTCAAGAATTGAGTTTAGGATCTAGCTGTAGGAAGTTTATCCTGTTTTCTTTTGACTGTTGTTATTGATATAATGATTGATAGAAATGATATTTGGGAAGTATAGAGAGTTTGTAAACTCACTAGTTCAGCCACCAATTTGAATCTTAAATGGGTGTAGGACAGGCCTCCAAAGATGGCTCTGGAAGTGTAAGTCTCACCCAGTGTCTTGAGGGCTCAGGACATTCGAAGGTGAAGAGGAGACTGCTGACAGATTGAAGAAAAAAAGGAACCCTTTGGATTTTTGAATTTTGAACTAGTGGTTGTCTCAGAAGCTGGAAAAAATTTGGAGCCATGGAAGGAACCCTGTGTTCTAGGACTGAACTGTTAAAGGGAGTCTGGGGGCAGGCTGAAATGCTTGCTCAGTGACCACCTGGATCCACTTGTTGAACGGAACAATCAAGAGACAGGTTGAATCTGACCACTGATTCACAGGAACTAGAGGAGAAAATGAGAGCCACTTGACTGGGCTGAAGTTCATGACCTAGCATAAGAGGGTTGTTGAGAATTTGATAGGGTCTAATGTGATGGGTCTAAAGGCAAGGTAGCCAATGGGCACCCTGGTGAGGCTGAGGCAGTCCACATTGCATTGACCAGAGCCCAACCAGATGAAGAGAAGATTTTTGAACCTATGAACTGGTACATATTGCTGTTGACTTTAAGAATGGCCTGTCCAAATCTGACTTTGCTTATGGATGCAGACTCACAAGGTTCCAACTGGAATGAAGATCTTCACATCAAAGAACATGTTCATTTCCTCAGAGCACTGGGTTGATATAAAGAGGCAATATATAAATTGGATACCCAAAATGAAGCAGATAAAGGCATGAAGTGGCTGGCTTATAAGCTTTTACAGGTGGGGGAGCATGCTCGTAGGATTATAGTATTAGGGTGTAGGTGTTCACTTGACTGCAATTGCTAGGCATAGAACATTGTAATTTTATTCACTTTTAGAATATTATGTTTAAATGAGGCTGGCACATATTGAATCGCATGCATTTTAGTTTTATCCTGTTAGGTCAATTATGATTTTATTATTTTTTGTTTCAAATTTATATATGGCTAAAGAGTTGTATAAAAGACCACAAGGAGTGGTCTGTGGCAGTTATATAATCTACTGTCAACTTGAGGGAAGGGGCAGAGTCTAGCCTGTCAATTAGATTATAGTCAATGAGGCCTCAGTGTGGGCATGGCCCACACCTGAGGAATCTGGTAACTCCTGTCTTCCTCCCTGGAGGCAGGACATATATTCTCCCTATGAAACATTTCTGTTGACAAGCTACATGGAGCTATGCTGATGAAGCCAGAGCTGTGAAGCTAGAGGAGCAATGTGGAGACCCACGCCAGCGCTGAGATGAGATGCTTCTATTGCCACTGGATCCACAAGACTTTCCACCCAGTGGCCTGTGATCTACTTGTATTTGACAACATTACATGCATTACTTGGGTCTGAAGAGGAATTTATAGACAATTATCAGACATATGGGTTAATATCAGACTTATGAACTTGATGTGGACTGGGTGGGGATGTTTTCTTAATATACAATTACTCTTTGGTTTAAAACTCTCTCTTACATACATGTGGGTACCGCCAGATTTGTTTCTCTAGTTAACCCAGAATAACACAGGTGGGAAAGAATGTTTTGCCTTAAGATCTAGAAATCAGACAAGTCTAAGTTGAATATAGGGACTGATAAATGACATGTTTGGGGGTGAAATATTAAACCTCCCTCACCTAATTTCTTTTATCTATGAGATGGGATTGTTGTTCACATCATGCGAAACAATACATCTTTTCTATTTAGCTTGGTGGACAGAATAAGCATTCAGCATCTCTAAGAATGGGCTCAGCATATGAATAGTTGTGTAGAAGTTGCAGGACCCCTCCGTGGTGTGTTCTGTGGTAAACAGGGTCTTCACAAGTAGGAAGTGACTCAAAGGCACCTAATAGCAACATGACCAATGATGGCAAGGGTGACAACGATCTTCTGATTCTGAGCATCAGGACCCACAAGACTCCCTCATACTGGATTCATGTGCATATTTATTTCTCATAGATTTATTCTTGTCCCACCTTCTCAATTTCATTTTAAAAATAAACATATTTATTTCAGGTTCTCCCCTACTTGGTCCTCTGATGTCGTTGATGAATAGCGTATCACTTCTCACTAATGACAAATATTTTTCATTTAGAGTATTTGCCACACATTCCTCAAGAAAAAACAAAAGGTCTCAGACATGTCAACAAACAGGGAATTCTGCTCAATAGAAGAAACATCAGGGACTCTTTCCACTGTGCTTCCCGCTGAGATGCCACCGCTCCCTCCTGTTCTCATCCATTCTGAAAGAGGAACAACCTTCTACCCTTCCCTCCCAATTTGCTTTTTCTTAAAGCTTAAGACTTCTCTCTACCTAAGGAAGGCATTTCTCCCCAGGACATGAGACTCTAGTCTGGTTTAAACAAAACTACGTAGAAACATTTTCATTTCAGGGGAATCTTTGAAGTGGCACTGATACCTCAGCTTACTGTTTGTTTGTTTGTTTGTTTATCTTTGGGACCCAGACCTTTGAGGACAGTCATTCAAAAGTAGAATTCACTGGATAACACTCCAGATAGGGCAAGATATGACAAAACAACAATCTATGAATTATCGGGGGCTCTTGAGGGAGGGGGGAGGGGAGGAAGAGGGGGGAAAAAAGAGAACCTGATGCAAAGGGCTTAAGTGGAGAGCAAATGCTTTGAGAATGCTTCGGGCAAAGAATGTACGGATGTGCTTTATACAACTGATGTATGTATATGTATGGATTGTGATAAGAGTTGTATGAGCCCCTAATAAAATGTTAAAAAAATATATTTGTATTGACGTATATTTCACATATCATCCAATTTAATCATTGAATCACATTAAGAAGATTTGTGCAATTATCCCCACAGTCAGTTTCAGAATATTTTTTCCCATACACGTTGTTAGTTCCCAACTTCTCCTTGTCCACTGCCATGCCCCTATCCAGTTACCGTCTTTATAGATCTGACTAGCCTGGATTTCTTGTACTGAAAACCATACAAAACAATCATACAAAGCAAAAAACACAACTCAACAACTACTAGATAAAACACAGAAAAACTTCAATCAAAGAGAGAAAGAAGAAAATATTAAAAATGGAAACAACTTTAAAGGGGATAAAATTATAGGGTATTATTGCCTTTTAACCTGACCACATCTGCCATAATCAACATTAAAATGCTCTCAGTCTGTTAAAAAAGCTATTCATTGTGGTTTGAGGCGATTCACTGAATCTATGTGTGTGGACCCTGCAAATGGATTTGGGGCAGGTATTTGGAATTTAAGCTCCGATACTATTCCCTCTGGTGGATTTGGATTTTGTTCATAATCCTTTGTTCACACAAGCTGGTGTGCTTCTTCCAGGTGGACTTAGGTGACTCCTCCCTTAGATGGCTGATTGTTTGAAGGAAAGCTTTTCCCCTCTTTTCCAACACCATCTTATTGGGAGTAATACAGATACCATGGCATTCCATAGTTCAATCAGATCAAGCAGCGCTGTACAGTTGCTGCCACAATTGTTTGCAAAACATTCTTTTCCTTCTTGAATTCCTTGACATCAGCTCTCTAACTGCCCTCCTTCCTATCCACCCCCTGCCCAGAAACTCTTATTCTACTTGATGTCCCTATAGATTCATCCATCCTGGGGATCATATACAGTAAAACACAACAACAAAAACACATAACAACGATACAGGAAGGTCACCCCCTGTGCTATTCTGGGTATGCTAGAGAAACAAATTAATAGACAATCATATGTGTATAAGAAAGAGCCTTATATACAAGAGCAATTGAATATTGAGGAATCAGCCCAGTCCAGATCAAGTCCATAACTCCAATATTAGCCCATATGTCTGATACCAATCTATAAAATCTTCTTCAGACTCACAAAACACATGCAATGATGCCAAATGCAGGAAGACCACAGGCCAGTGGGTGGGAAGTCTTGTGGATCCAGTGGCAGTGTAAGCATCTCAGTGTTGGCAAGGGTCTCACATAGCTTCTCCAGCTCCTAGGGCTGCAGCAGGACAGGTCCATGTGGCTTCTCCTCAGGCATGTCTTGTCAGTAGAGAGTCTCCAAGGGAGTGAGCCGAGAGAGTGTCTCTCCTGCCTCCAAGGAGGAAAAATAGGAGTTCCCAGAATCCTCAGCAGAAGGCCATGCTCATACTGACGCCTCATTGTCTATACAATAATTGACAGGCTACACTCCACCCCTTCACTCTTAATGCTCTCAAGTTGACAAACGATTATATAACTACCACACAACCCCAATGACATGACACATCTGAGATAAAGTCCAATATGAACAAACAAAAGACAAAAAAAGGGAGAACCTATCTTGGGGATCTATGTGTAACCTCTTCTCTGGGAGATGGACAATGGGAAGGTGGGTGAGGGGAGACGCCGGGCCGTGTAAGATAACATAAAATAATTATTTATAAACTATTAAGGGTTCGGGTGAAGGGGGAGCAGGGAGGGAGAGGGAGGAGAAAAAAGGAAAACGAGCTGATTCCAGGAACCCAAGTGGAAGGTGAATTTTGAGAATGACGAGGGCAACGAATGTATAAGGTTGCTTTACTCAATTGATGTATGTATGGATTGTGATAAGAGTTGTATGAGCCCCAATAAAAAGATTTATTAATAAAAAAAGCACCCTGCGTGACTTGATAGCAGAAGCCTGCTTTCTTCTTGGTGTTTATTTCATGGCCCTGGATTCATGCCGTATTCATGATTAACTAACTTAACATAATGGTTTCCTCATCCAGACATGTCATGAGCTTTTGCATTGCTGGCGATCTCTTGAAGCATACAAGTCACGCAGTGTTAAGCGGGCACAATCCTCTGGAGACAATGTCGCCACCTCTAAGTTTCTCCCCAGCCCAAAGGCCTCACATCACCTGCACACATGTTGGGAGTCCCTATCAAATGGTTACCAATGGTTAACACAGTTGGTTGCTGACGGAGAGTTTGGAAGTTTACATCAACGCAGGGGTGTCCTGGAGGAAAAGCCCGGCAATACATTGCCAATATAGCAGCCATTTCTATGCTGACACACATGTTCTCATGGTTCATACCAGATCCTTCTCATGACTGGGAATTGAATTGACAACAACTCGTACTGATTCACACTTTAATTGATTAAGTTTCATGAAACATCCAGCTGGTCCACTTTATAAATTATAAATGAAAGTTAAGAAACTTGAAGGGTTTACCAAGATATTACTTTTTACAATGACATTCTCCCTAGAATGTGTAGTCTTCTATAACCCCTACTCCTTCTCAGAGCTGGTTTTTATCGCGAAAGCCCACCTGTTTATTCTACTTTTCTGGTTCCTTTTTGACTGTATAATATTGTAATAGAGGACACTGGTTTGAGAGAAACATGTCTTAATACAGGGATTAAAACCTACATCCTGGATGATTTTGAGAAAGTCATTCTACTTACTCAAGCCTATATTTAATTAACTATAAAAATGGATGGGGTGATAATTATAATTGAACTTACTACATAGAATTGGTTTTTGGATTGAATGAGATATAGAACATAAAGAGGTCAATTTATTTTAGAGTCATTAAAACTGGAGTCCTTGGGTGGGTCCCTATGCTGGGAGTCCAAACATACATGGTTAAGAACTTGGCTACCAACTGAAGGTTAGTGGTTCAAATTCAACTAGAGATGCCTTGGAAGAAAGGATTGACAATCTACTTCCAAAAGATTACAGATGTTATGCGTACACATATGTTTGATACAAATTGATGTGTAACTTGTTATAAGAGCTGCAAGAACCCTAAATAAAATGATCATTAAACAAATAAATAAAAAGAAAACACACACACACAAGATCACAGACATTGAAAACATTATGGAGAGTAGTTATTTTCTGACACACATGGTGTCATGAGATAGCATCAACTTGATGGCGACTGGGGAAAAATAGTCTGATGTTAACTGTATTATTAAGTGGTATTTAGTATGTCAGTAGATAACATTATCCAAGTTATCTAACTTGTGTACCACTGTGATGGAGAGATGCCTGCATCATTATATGTCACAGCTCCTTTTGAGTTTTTTTCTGAATTCTACAAATTAATTCTAGAGCTAAAGATAGATTGACAATATAGGGAGGGAACTTTTGACTTTCTATTTCTTACTGATAATCAAAATGCAAGTTATAGCATCATATATATATATGCATACATATACCTATTCCCCTTGCAGATGTATTGTAGAAACATTTTAATCCACATTATCTTTATGAGTCTTGCAGCGCCACACCTGCATTTACACAGGGACCTGATCCTGCTGCTGATTCTTTCCATCCTCCCCTGGTGCTGGTCTCTTGTTAATGTTCATTTCTGTACTGTCAACAGCTTTACCAAGTTACCCTGGGGAGAAAGTCCATGTGGTTTATCATTCTAGTATCAAGCATGAATTATTCATATCCATCACAGGAACTTATAAAGAAAGTGCAAGTATTTGCTCAGAACATTCTCACAAGCATAGTTTTAGCATTTCATTTATTAGAGTGTGCAATGGCAAAGTCTACTATTTACTAACTAGTTGGCCGTCTTAAAAGTCCTTCGGCAAGCCCTCTCATGCCTACCTATGTGCCTCTGCGACCGATTTGAATACTGCTCTGAATTCTGAGTAGGTTCAGAATATGTATCTAAGAAAAGGTTTCTGCAGACAATCCAAAGAGCGCAGCTTAAATTGTGTGCAATTCTTCCCAGAGCTCATGTATCAGAAACATTTTTACTGCTCTGCTAATGAGCCAAATCAACCACAGTCAAGAAGAAGAGACAATGAAAGGGGAAATTAATGGCCCTTCTTGTCATTACTGGGCTAAAATTTTAGTTCCCAAAAGGCAGCTACGTTTTGGAACAGGAATCACACCTGGCAAGAAAGTAAAATTTCCTCATGTGTCTTTGGCTACATAATGTTGAAGAATTAATCTGAGAATAGTGCAGAAGAGTTGTTGAATGTAGAGGATTCTCCAAGAAGCATCAAAAGGAAGCAGCATTCTGTGTAATCAGAGATGTATTGGCAAAGAGGCATTTAATCTGAGTTCCAGTTTGACTTACTCTTAAATGAAGGCGCCCTCTTAGTATGAACAGTAGGCTGGACTTCTTTTGCTCAACTGAAATCTAAGAACATTGTACCTTATCTCTCTTCCAGGAGGATTCCAGGTAGAAAGATTATTGCCAATAAAAAATGCCTTTACTAGATAGTAGCAAGAAAAATGATCATTCATGATAGATAAATTTAATTTATTAGGCACTTGATTAAATCATTCACATAGCTCACTCATTTACTCCTCAAAACAACCTAATACTATCAGGCTTATAGCCCCATTTTATAGCAAGAAAATTGAGTCACTGAAATTAGAAATTTGAACACAATAACACATATATTAATAAGGACAGTCATAAATCAAAACTACTTATTTAAAGTTAAGATCAGATCTTTTAAACATTCCATAACTCATCTCTAATAATTAATGGTTTCAACATGCTATAACAGCTCTAATACAGAGATGCTACTTTGGGGTAAAATTAAAATATGTGAAGTTTTAGTCAATCTATAACATGTTTTTATTTCTTTTCCAATGTAAGGTTTTAGCTGGATGTATTTGGAACTACCTCCATTGCTGTTGTTTCATAGCCTCAAGGCTGGAAGGGCTCTAGGTGTGAGGAACAAATTATTTAAGAACCAATTAACTTTATCATCTCTTAAAACAACCACAATAAAAAGACACTATGTGATATGACAATAACTTTTAACTTGACTTTTTATTTTAGATGGATGTTGTGATAGCCCGGCCTATTATTGTTCAGAATACATAGAAGTTTCAAATTTCAATCCATATGAGAATCCCCTTGGGTTTCCAGTTCCTTCCAAATGTTCTGAATTTAGGAATCGGCATTCCTAGCATCTAGAAACTATATTCTTCACCAATCTCCCACAGGATTCTGGAGCAGATGATCTGCGAATAAAAAAATTTCCTTAGTCCAAACTTCCTCAGTTTTACTTGTCCCTGAACAATTCCTATGCACACATCATCAAGAGAACTGCTGAGAACACTTTATTGAGATTTGATGCATTTAGAGTACATTTTGAAACTGTTAGCTCGGTCCTCAGGGCCTGCACTTTTCTGCCTTTTTCCTGACAATTGAGCATGAGCTATTGATTGAACAAACAGTGAACATACTGTACACACAATCCAATTCTGACCCACAATACACAGCATCTAGCGCTTGCAGTTAATCCACTATAGGTAGCTTGCAGTCCAGGAGACCCAATAACCCCTGCTACAGTGGGAAAGAAATGACTAGGAATTGATTAATAAACGACAGGATTCGTAATGTTTGCCCATGCTTCTAATTCTGAAGCTCTGACAGTGCTGTTGGTTAAGGTTTAAGCCATGAACTAAAAGTATGTGGTTCAACCCCCTAGCTGCTCCCATGAGACAGATGCAGCTGGCTCCTTTGGTAATGACTTATAGCGTCAGAAACTCTCAAAAACACGTCTGTTCTATAGGACCAGCATAAAGTAAAATGGATTGGATTATTGGGTGGTAATAGTGCTTCTAATTTAGGGCCAACTAGATTGTTTCCTTAACTAATCTCATAGATATTCTACTCTCAGGTAGCACACCTCCAGTTTCCCCTTGCTAACAGCTTCCAAGCAGGTTATATCAAGTCCTCTCTCTCTCCCACTATGAAGCTCTTCACTCCTTTGCCTGGTAATAGGGTACTGGACACTCTTTATTCTGACCACTCTCTAAGGCCTGGTAATAGGGTACTGGACACTCTTTATTCTGACCACCCTCTAAGACCTGGTAATAGGGTACTGGACACTCTTTATTCTGACCACCCTCTAAGGCCTGGTAATAGGGTACTGGACACTCTTTATTCTGACCACCCTCTAAGGCCTGGTAATAGGGCACTGGACACTCTTTATTCTGACCACCCTCTAAAGCCTGGTAATAGGGTACTGGACACTCTTTATTCTGACCACCCTCTAAGGCCTGGTAATAGGGTACTGGACACTCTTTATTCTGACCACCCTCTAAGGCCTGGTAATAGGGTACTGGACACTCTTTATTCTGGTCACTCTCTAAGGCCTGGTAATAGGGTACTGGACACTCTTTATTCTGACCACTCTCTAAGGCCTGGTAATAGGGTACTGGACACTCTTTATTCTGACCACCCTCTAAGGCCTGGTAATAGGGTACTGGACACTCTTTATTCTGACCACTCTCTAAGACCTGGTAATAGGGTACTGGACACTCTTTATTCTGACCATTCTCTAAGGCAGGTTCCTTAATACCATGCAGGACTTAATAAAATAGTAACTATTGTCAGAGCCATTCCCTGACCATCCTCACAAGAAAACCCTCTCTCTAGACCAGGGAGCCTCAAACTTTTTAAACAGGGGGCCAGTTCACTGTCCTTCAGACCCATTGAAGGGCCAGACTATAGTTAAAAAAAACTACGAATAAATTCCTATGTACACTGCACATATCATATTTGAAGTAAAAAAAATGGGGCAAAACACCCGACAGGCTGGATAAATATCCTCAGCGTGCCACATGTGGCCCATGGGCCATAGTTTGAGGATGCCTGCTTTCAGACCCTCTTATCATCCTGATTGATTAGATCCATCAGGCCCAGCTGTCCCAATTGTAGGACAAGAGCAAGAGTTCAATTAGACAACTTTCTGTCTCTCTTCTATTTCTTGAAAAGAAGGTACAGAAGGACAATTCACCTGACTCCGAAGTCCGCGTCCAAACCTACTCTTTTCAAGTATCTCCTGGCTACCATTAAGGTCTAGGTGTCTTTGCATGCCGGCAGCTGCTGCAAACTAAGCCAAAAGCCAAGCCATCAATCTTCAAGTAGACTTACTCATGGCGACTTCATGTGTGTCAAAGGAGATCTGGGCATCACCATGTTATTAACGGCTGATCTTTCAGAAACAGATGAACAGGCTTTTCCTCAAGGAACCCCTGGGTTGGATTTGAACCTTGAGTCTTTTAATTAGCAGCAACTGAGCAGGCTGACACTTTGACCACTGCAGACGCTCCCAAAGGCTGAACTAGGGGCGTTGTGGCAAGATAGCAGTAAGCTGGCTGGTGGTTTTGAGGAAAAATAAACTCAAACATCTATGCATCAGGCATGTTTAATGTTGGAGTTCCCACCCAGTTCCAGCTATAGTATTACACAAAGACAGTTTCATTTCTCAGGTGAAGTATAGGTGGGCTATTTATTAGAACACTGACAGCTTGATTGATGAATATTCTGCCATTCATTAATTTTCATTTTAATGTTAGTTAAATGTTATCTGTAGTCTCCTCAAGTGGAATTCTGATTTAAAAGAAAGAAGAAATGGGGAGAGAAGAATAAAGGTTGGGGAGAGAAGTATAGAGAAGAAGTATACAGAAGGATGGAGATGGGGGAGAAGAATAGAAAGACTAACAAGTTCTGACAAGAAACAAGCATTTTCCAAGAATGACTCCTATAGCCCACTAATATTTGCGATTTTTATTCACTTTGTCTCTGTGCATCAGAGCATCATAATGTTATGTCTCTAGCACATTTATTAAATATACTAGAGTAGTTCAATGATTTGCTAACTAGGTCAGTTATAAAAGCTTCATGTTCACTTGGCCTTACCTCCTCCCCTTCAAACAAACAAAAAACAGTCAAAGAATGACTTTCCTGGAAAGAGGTTTGTGTGCATGTCTACATATTCCATTATATATATCATATATGTGTTTGTTTGTTTTTCTATGCCATAACTCCACTTAGTCTTTTGAGATAATTAAATTAATTAATTGAGATTGATTATACATTGAGAGGTCTCTTATCCTTTGGCAAGCTACTGGGAAGTCAGTCAATGTTCAGCATTCTTGTTTACATTTTTTAGCCTTGTAACTTCCAGAATCTATATATATTATATACTATATATACGAATACAGTATACTCACTTTTGTCATCCAGTAGCTCCATTTTTCCATAAGTATTGTTACATATTTCTGTGGCATTAATTTTGTTTTTTTTTTAGCATATTTGCTTAATTATCATGCAATTTATCTGGCCCTGGATTTTCCTTATTTCATTATATGATGCAACTGTGGTTTATAGATTTTTCAGGAAATATATCATGAAAAAATATAATAAAATTTCATATATATATATAAAATGTGGAAGTAAAACACTCAGAAGAATAAATTTTAAAATAAAACATATCCATTCTCCCCACATTTGCCTTATCTACTCTATGATTAAGAGCAAGTTTCTTAGTGTATTCAGACACCCACTTTGATCTTTTCTTTCTTGCCTATCTTTCTAGTGGTATTGTACTTGCTTCAAGTATGAGGTTCCTGATGTCATCTCACTGATAATTAGACTTTCTGTCATTAGTTCTTCTTGCCAAATCTTTCTTGAAATGTTCTTTAAATTCAGGTGGGACATACTCAAGATTGTGTTTTGACTCTTGGTGAGTAGTTTTAATTTTTTTCAGTTTCAAATTGAACTTGCATATGTGCAATTGATGATCTGTTTAACATTTGGCTTCTGTCCTCATTTTCACTACTTATATTGAGTTTCTCCAGGATCTCTTCCCACAGATGTAGGCAATTTCATTGATGAGGATTCCATCTGGAGAAGCCATATGCATTGTCATAGTTTTCAGAATTTAAAAAAGGCATTTACACAGAGTAGCTGAGCCAAATAGAAGAAATGATAAATAAATAGAGCTGAGCAGGAAATTTCAAAAGGAATCTTGAGAAGACAAGATATTTTAAAGAGACGGGTAAAGATCTAGTGTAAGAAAACCAAAAAAGAAAGTGCATGGTCATCCTATCTTAAATTGAATGAACTGAAGACAATGGTCAAGCCTCCAGTTGAAATTTTGAGAGATTCAATTAGAAGAATATTGAATGAAGCATAAAACAACAATAGAAGATAGAAAGAATACACAGAGTCAATGAAGCAAGAGAACTATTTAACATTAAACCATTTCAAGAGCTGGTGTATGATCAAGAACGAATGGTGCTGAAAGAAAGAAGCTAAGCTACGCTTACGCATTAGCCAAAAACAAGACTTAAAGAACGGCCGGAACGCCAATAAAAATGCTTCAACAATCTGAGGAAGCACGCACTCCTCTACGCCACGATATCTGGAAGATAGTTTCCTTGCCTACTGACAGAAAATCATGTTTGTGGTCATTCTAAAGAAAATCGATCCATTCTAATGGGTAAATTATAGAACAATAGCATTAACATCACATGCAAGTAATTTTTTTTGCTGAAAATCATTCAATAACCATTGCATCAGCACATTGAGATGGAGTAACCAGAAATTTAGTCTGGATTCCAAAGAGAACCTAGAACAAGGTATGTCATTGCTGGTGTCAGATGGATCTTGTCTGAAAGCAGAGAACACCAGAAATAAGTTTACCTGTGTTTTATTTTGCTGAGCCAAGTCATTCAACTGTGTGGACCACAAGAAATCAAGGTTAGGGACTGAACTGTGTGGACCATGCGAAATAAAGGTTAGGGACTGGAATTCCAGAACTGTTCATATTGCTTATATGGAACCTGTACATGGATCAAGAAGCGGTTGTGTGAACAGAACAAAAGAATACTGCATAGTTCAAAATCAAGAAAGGTGTTTATCAAAGTTAAAACCTCTCACCTTTCAACCTGTGTACTGAGAAAATAATGAGCTGATGTGGGGGCACCATGGTTAGAGGAAGGCTTATTGACACCCTATGGTATGCAGGTGGCACGACCTTGCTTGCTGGAGGGGAAGATTTGAAGTACTTGCTGTCGATGAAGATTAAGATTTCAGTCTCCATATAGCTTAAAACTAAATGTAAAGAAAACCACAATCCTCACAATGAGACCAACAGGTAACATCATGATAAATGGAGAAAATATTGAATTTTTCCAGGATTTCATCTCATTTTGATCCACAATTAATGCTCAGGAAAGCAGGAGTCAAGAGAACAAACTTATAGCCAGAAAGGCACACGAATTGACTGCATCCCACTTTTTCCATTCAACATTATGATAGATTCCATCCCAAATCAAAAGCAGCTGTTACTCTTTCCTTATTAACATTATGACATTTTCTATCCATTTTTATGGAGTTCAGCTTAGTTCTTGATATGTTCTGTACAGTAAACCTTTATCAGATGTATAGTTTCCAAAATGGTTTTCCCAATTTTGAAGTTATGTCTTAACTCTTTTGATAATGTCTTTGATGCACAAACATTTTTTTCATTTTTATGTAGTTCAATTTATTTTGTTTTTACTGTTCCTGCTTTGTTGTTATATCTAAGAATTCACTGGGTTCCAACTCATCGTGAATCTCTGGCCAACAGAAGGATGCTCTGTCTGGTCCTTGTCATCGTCAACAGCGTTATGTTTACATACACTGTTTCAGGCACTGTGTCAATCCACCTTGTCAACGGTCTTCCTCCTTTTTACTACCCTTATACTTATCAAGCATGCTGTCCATTTCCAGGGACCAGTCTCCATCTAAGGCACATCCTGGTTGTACTTCTTCTAAGATATATGTGCTTGTTGTTCAGGCAGTCCATACTCATTTCAACATTCCTTTCTGGGGCCATAATTCAAGTGCATCAATTCTTCTTCAGACTTCTTTATTCAATGTCCAACTTGCACATGCAATAGAAAGATTGGAAATATCATGATTCCTGGGAATCCCCTTTGACCGTGGGATAACCTTACTATCAGAGAGCATTGTAAAGTGGACTGTAGTTATTAGGGGAAACTGTAATAGCTTATTATTTGATCTCCCTTTTGAATAATTTTTAAGTTGATTCAGTTTAAAAGACAAAATGAAGGAGAAATACATGTGGATTAAGCTTCTGCTGAATCCCCTTTGACTTTAGACCAGGGACGTGAGTAGCCTTGTTATCATTCAGAGTGTATTGCAAAGTGGCAATTAGGTTAATAACTTATTAGGTTAATAGTTAATATCTTATGATTTGATCTCCCTTTTGATTCCTTTTAAATTTGTTGTAGTTTTAAAATATATTTTTTGGTTTCTTTATGATAGTTTTTAACTCTGGTTCACATTGTCATTGTAGTTTGGGTTGTTGTTGTTGTTTTGTTTTTGTATATAAAATCCTGGATAGGTAAAGCTATAGAGACAGTAACTGGATTAATGGTTTCTTGGAGATATGATAGAGAAGAGTTGTGGTTGGGGGGAAAATGGGGAGCTAACAATAAGAGTACAAGAAAGAAGAAAATAGTGAACAAGTACATGTGGTGAAGAAAGCTGATGGTGCCCAGCTATCAAAAGAGATAGTGACTGGAGTCTTAAAGTCTTGAAGATAAACAAGCGGCCATCTAGCTCAGCAGCAACAAAATCCACATGGAAGAACACACCAGCCTGTGTGATCGAGTGGTCCCGAAGGGATCAGTTATCAGGCATCAAAGAACAAAAAAATCATATCATTGACTGCACACCTCCATGATAGGATCGCTGAAGACAAATGGGTGCATAAGCAAATGTGGCAAAGAAAGCTGATGGTGCTCAGCTATCAAAAGAGATAGTGTCTGGGGTCTTAAAGGCTTGAAGGTGAACAAGCGGCCATCTAGCTCAGAAGCAAAAAAGCCCACTTGGAAGAAGCACACCGGCCAGTGCGAACACGTGGTGCCAAAGGGACCAGGTATAAGGCATCATGCAAAAAAAAAAAAAAAAGAAGATATATGTGTGTATGTGTATATATATGTGTGTATGTATGTGTGTGTATATATATGTATATATATATACCATATTGAATGAAGGGGGAAGTGCAGAGTGGAGACCCAAGGCCCAAGTGTCGGCCAATAGAGATCCCCTCATAGAGGGGTTTAGGAGAGGAGATGGATTAATTAGGGTGTGAGGTAGTACTGATGAAGAACACAGCTTTCCTCCAGATCCTGGATGCTTCCTCCCCCAACTACCATGATCCGAATTCTACCTTGCAGGGCTGGATAGGGCAGAGGTTGTACACTTGTACATATGAGGGCTGGAGGCACAGGGAATCCAGGGTGGAGGATACCTTCAGGACCAAGGATGTGAGGGGCGATGCTGGGAGAGTGGAGGGCGAGTGGGTTGGAAAGGGGGAACTGATTACAAGGATCCACATGTGACCTCCTCCCTGGGAGAGGGACGGCAGAAAAGGGGGGGAAGGGATAGGGCAAGATATGACAAAATAACGATGTATAAATTACCAAGGGCACATGAGGGAGGGGGGAGCGGGGAGGGAGGGGGAAAAAAGAGGACCTGATGCAAAGGGCTTAAGTGGAGAGCAAATGCTTTGAGAATTATTGGGGCAGGGAATATATGGATGTGCTTTATACAATTGATGTATATATATGTATGGATTGTGATAAGAGTTGTATGAGTCCCTAATAAAATGTAAAAAAAGAAAAGAGGAGAAAAAAAAGAAAATGATTAGGGCAAAGAATGTACAGATGTGCTTTATACAATTGATGTATGTATATGTATGGACTGTGATAAGAGTTGTATGAGCCCCTAATAAATTGTTTTAAAAAAAAAGAAAGAAGAAAATAGCCTAAATTTGATTGTGATGATGATTATATAACTCTTCTTAATATGTGAACTGTTAAATTATATGCCTACAAAATTGTTTAAAAACAATGAATTTCTTTCCAATAAGTTTTTGAAGTCTTCTGGTATATGTGTTTTGGTGATAGCACCTATAGATTAATTTGATGGCAAGTGAATCCTAGTCTGAGTAATGATCCAATGAGTTTTAAACTGGGAATATTGAAATATATATTTATTTAATAAATACCCAAACAATGAACTTTTTCCTTGTTATTTTAGTGTGAAAAAACAAATAGTAAAGTCAGGCCTCTTGGTACTAGGAGTTTGGCGGCAGTGCCAGAGCAAGTGCTTGCGCATAACTGGGACTGCCAAGTCTTTGAGGGAACCCTTTTGATGAGGACCATGATAGCCAGCAAATATATGTGCATTTTGTATATATACAAATACAAACCACTATGACTTGGGTACGGCACACCTCAGTCCTCGACGTAGCTTGCTTGCATTTCAATACTTTAGTGGTCTTGGGCCACAGATTTACTCGATGAGAGGCAACCTTTGAGCTCCTGACTGCTGTCCATGAGCATTGATTGTGGATCCAAGTCAGGATAAATCCTTGAAAGCATTTATTGAGCATAGACGCACGGTTTCATTTCTTTACTTTCAACTCTATTTCACTGGTCTATATGCTTACCATATCAATTGCAAAGTTTTTTGTTTCTTAAATTTATTCTGCCTTTGTAATTTTTGTTCAAAACCATTTTAGTTGGAGCTAATACAGCTATGATGCCATCCCATAGTTCCATCACTTTGAAAGCATTGCACGATCGTGACCACAATCAGCTTCAACTCATTTACTTTCTTCTTGAATTTTTTGACATCAGTTCCTTTCCCCCTTTTATCTCCTCCCCCACTGTACCAAGAACCCTTTCTCTACTTGTTGTCTCTATCAGTTCATTAAGCTTGGGTTTCATATACTGAAAAACTGAAAATTACAATAAATATTCAAGGAGGTAACTTACAATGACAAAAGACATCAGAGATAAAACCCCAATATGGAAGCAGCAATCACCACCACCAAAAAATATACTAGAAAAATTTGAAAAACAGATTAGGCCCAAATTGAATAAGAGTGGGGAATCAAGTGACAACGTTTTAACCATTCAAGTTAGATTTATCCGGTTGATTTCCTCTAGTCATCTCTCCAATACTCTGGCAACCAGTTAATTTTCATTTGCCAATTATGATTAAAGGGAAATCACCAGAGGCTTATTTCCTGTGTAGATCCTGCAAATGTATCTTGGGTTTCCAGTGTCATCCACAGCCTTCCACAAACCAGAATTTCACAATTTAAGTTTTGATACTATTCCCCTTTAGATTATATAAAGTATAATCCTTGAATCATGGATGTAAGTGGACTACCATGCAGACCGAGGTGACATCTCACTTAGATGGCTGCTTATTTGGAAATAAACCCCTAAGCCCCCAGACACCATTCTATGTGATAACCAGGCACCATTTAATTCTTTAGCACATTTTGTACCCGTAGAGTCTGCTCTTCCTTCATGAGGGTGAGTACCGAGCAGGGCAAGGTGGGGAGAACTGATTGTTCTTAAATTAGAGCTAGGATTTAGTGGGAACCCAAAATGTATTACTTGATCTGTGTACTTTATGTGCTTCTGGCTCCCCTTCGAGACCTCCTTGCTAACTTATGTTAGAGAATCTTATCAATTGTCTCCCTGGAGCATAAGGATCTTATGTTAATACTGTCATTTATTCACCCCTGGTCATAATCATTTATTTATTTATTCTTGAACACCATTGAGAGACCAGTGTAGGCTGACTACATCTAGCAATACTTGAATTATTAACTTGTACAAAATAGACCCTTACTTGACCTGGCACTATTTACACCAACAACAGGAGTTGGTTGTCAAGGAAAGCTTACAATAATGCTCACAGACAATGTCAATCACAGGTCTGCCGGAGTAATATATATCTTATCTTAATACAGCAAATAGGGCATTGGAGTACTAAGTCAATGTTTTTCTGACTACCGGCAGTTCAATACTCTTCAAACACCTTGAATTATTGGTCTTAAGTCCTCAGGTTACAGATGTGCTTGAGGTAGAGAGTTGAGGAATTTCCACATTGGATTTCCCTAGTATGGCCTTTGGAGCGTGTTGTGCACCATGAAGGCCCAGGATTCAATTCCCCAGAGTTCTATGGCTCTTGGCCTCAGTCCCCAGGACGTGTGCAGAAACTCATGTCAATGTGACTTATTAAGTGCATATTACCAGGCATACTCCTCCCTTCGGGTCCTTAAAGTTATTGTTAGTCTCTCGGTCCCCTTGGAAGTTCGTTTTCCCCTTTTTCTACTGACAGTTATGTACTTGTCTTCTCCAAGATATGTCGGCTCCCAGCCCCTCCACTAACTCTACTTTCTTATCAGTATCCCTCTTCCCTCTGATTGAAATGTCTGCCTGGCTAGGTGGAAAGCATTGTAACATTTTAGCATGCATTGAATTGTAGGTTCTTCTACTTTGTCTCCCTAGCCCCCTGTAGGGAGACAGCAGTTAGTGAGAGGCATGAAAAAATAATAATTTATAAATTATCAAGGGTTCATGAGGGAAGGAGAATGAGGGAGGGAGGGGAAAAAATGAGGAGCTGATACCAAAGGCTCAAGTAGAAAGAAAATGTTTTGAGTATGATGATGGCAACTTATGTACAAATGTGCTTGACACAATGGAGGGATGTATGGGTTGTGATAGGGCTGCAAGAGCCCCCAATAAAATGATTTAAAAAGAGAGGATTGGATTTCCCATTTATGGCAAAAAAAAAAGCTGTTGGAATTTTGATATAATCTACAGACTGTTTTGGGTAGTGCTGGCCTCTTAGCAATATTGTCTTTCTCTCCCTAAATTTAGAATTATTGCATTATTGAGATCTTTAATTTTTTTAGAAATGTTCTATAGTTTTAGGCATACAAACTTCTTGCTCTTATCATTCCAAGTAAACTTATTTACAGGAAAGGATTTAAGTTAGGAAATTTAGACTTTTTATATACATTTAAATCATTATTTTCCCTACATTATTTTTCTTTCCAAAGCACACACCTACCTGAAGATATTATCCCTATCTCATATCTTTTTGATTATATGGTTAACTGGGATATAATTATCCTTTTCTTTTTAAAATTCACAGTATGCAGGTGTATTTGTGATTGTATAATAAAATTATATCTATATTTTATTCAGAAACTCTATTTTATATATATGTTTGGGGCAGTAGTCACTTTGTGAGCTACTCTAAGAGCAGTTTTTATGACAGTCCCATTAAATTTTAAATGAGCATGTGCTCTCCAGTTATGTAATCCAGAATTATGCATATATCAATATATATATATATATATTCATCAAGCCAGAGAGCCCTGTGGCACTGTGGTTTGGCACTTACTGCTACTCAAAGGAGCTGTGGTTCAAACCCACCAACTGTTCTGAAGGGGAAAGACGTGCAGTCTGCTTCCAAGACACCAGCTTGAAAACCCCTATTTTTCAGCTTCACTCGGGGTTGCCCATTTTCAAAATGATTTCATGGCCATGAGCTTAATTTTTTATTTTGCTTTTTATAAACATATTGTCTATTTATATAATTGCTATTTATGTTGTTTCTTCACTTGATGTGTTAGGCAGGGACTTTAATAAAATAACGAAATCAGCCGATCATGTGTTTTTGTCTACATCCCGTTTCTATTATTGCTTTTGCATGATGTGTTAAATTAATGTACATAACTCCTAAGACAGCTGTAATAAATTAACACAAGATAGGTGACTTAATACGCAGATATTTTTTTCTATCAAAATTCTTTGTGTTGTAAATTCAAATTGAGGGTTTCAAATAGGGCAATTTTGCCTCTGAAAACCCCCAAAAGATCCTCCCTGTCTCTTCCAGCTTCTGGTCATCAGTTCACACGAGCATCATTTCACTATTTGTCTCCAGTGTCGTTGGAATTCCCTGTATATCTGTCATTGTGCTTCTTCTCACTTTTCAAAGGACATTAGTTGTGTAGGCTGGGATTTCAAGAGACTCAAAACCAGTGACACTCATATAGGGTGAAGGAAGAGAGTTTTAATCAAGAAATAATTTTAGATCAAGAAGATATCCTAGCCCAGTCCAACTCCAGTCCGTGTACCTAATGCTAGTCAAAGCCCTCTTCAGATTCAGGTCAGTGCAGACCAATGATGCAGAAAGGTCAAGTGGGAAGCAGAGAGTTAACAGACTAGTAGGTGTAGTCTTGTAGATTCAAGGTTGGTGGTGACATGGCAGATACCAACAGCTCCCAGGGTCAGCAGTCCTTATGGCACCGCCCCTGGAGCAGACACAAAATCCAAGCAAGCAAGGGAGAGAAATTCCTAGTGCTTCTCTCTTCTCTCTCTCTCTCTCTCTCTCTCAAATCATTTTATTGGGGGTTCATACAACTCTTATCATAATCTATACATTCATCCATTGTGTCAAACACATTTGTATACATGTTGCCATCATCATTTTCAAAATATTTTCTTTCTACTTGAGCCCTTGGTATCAGCTCATTTCCCCCCTCCCTCTACCACCCCCACCCTCATGAATCCTTGATAATGTATAAATTATTCTTATTTGTTCATGTCTTATACTGACCAAATGTCTCCCTTCACCCACTTTTCTGTTGTCCCATCTCCCTGCGAGGGGGTTATATGTAGATTCTTGTGATTGGTTCCCCTGTTTTCACCCACCTTCCCCTTACCCTGGCCACTCAATATTGGTCCTGAGGGATTTATCTGTCCTGGATTCTCTGTGTTTCCAGCTCTTATCTGTACCCTTGTACATGCTCTGGTCTAGCCTGATTTGTGAGGTAGAACTGGGGTCATGATCGTGGGGGGGCGGGAGGAGAGGAAGCATTAAAGAACAAGAGGAAAGTTGTGTGTTTCATTGGTGATATACTATTCCCTTGTCCCTGGGTTTGTAAACACCCACTTCCTTTACCCCGCTTTCCCTTCTGCCATGTCCCCTCGGAAATTTCATCCCCTTGTTCTCACTTCTGACTTGTTTATCTTGCTTATCCCTTCCAGGTAGACATGCAGTGACAACAATATGCACCAACACAAGACCAAGTACAATGAAGCAACAATAGAAATTAAACAATAGCTATAACAACAACAACAAAACCTATAAATAGTTCAAGATCTTTTTGTTGTCCTTTAAGAGTGCTTTTCAGTCAAATCTGAGGGGGTGCCATGCCCTGGCCCCACATCTATCCCTGGCATTCCCTGGGGACTTCTTTGCTCTGCTCTCCCCCACTGCTCTGCTGCCCGTCCCCAGTGGCTGGCTTTGGTGTAGTGGGCTCAGAGCGGGTACAATTCCTGCTGTGTGTCTCTAGTGTTGTCCCTATGGTGCTATTGGTCAGTGAGGAATGCTGTGTCCTGTGGTGGGGCTGGCCCTGTGGTCATCTCTGTGCATTGTCTGCTCTGAGCAGAAACATTTTCCTCGGGCTGGGTGAGCCAGGATGTGCTTCACTCTTTTTATCCCTTCCCCTCTCATTGACTCCAGAGTGCTCTGATCAGACAAGTCCCTCTCCTTGAGCTGTAGCTTCAGTGCTGTCCTCTGAAGTGAATTCTTCTGGCAGGGGGGGATTGGGTGGTGCTGTCCACTTAGTTGGTTATGGAGCTGCCCCCTCAGGCCTCTCTATCAGTTCTGTTTCATGTCAGTGTTTTGTATTCTTGTCTTGGAGCACCAGGTGATCGCTGAAGACAAAGCGGCGTGTATAAGTAAAGGTGATGAAGAAAGCTAATGGTTCCTGGCTATCAAAAGATATAGTGTCTGGAGTCTTAGGCTTGAAGATAAACAGGTGGCCATCTAGCTGAGAAACAACAAAGTCCACAAGGAAGAAGCACACCAGCCTATCCTTACATGATTGCTGAAGACAAAGTAGGTACATAGGCAAATGTGGTGAAGAAAGCTGATGGTGCCCGGTTGTCAAAAGATATAGAGTCTAGAGTCTTATAGGCTTGAGAAAAAAAAACACAAGCAGCCATCTAACTGAGAAACAACAAAGCCCACATGGAAGAAGCACACCAGCCTGTGAGACCACGAGACATCAAAGGGATCAGGTACCAGGCATCAAAGACAAAAAAAAATCATAGCATTGTGAATGAGGGGGAGTGCAGAGTAGGCACCCAGGGCCCATTTTTGGGCAATTGGACATCTCCTTGCAGTAGGGACAAGGGGAGGAGTGAGCCAGTCAGGGTGGAGTGTAGCAATGATGAAACATACCATTTTCCTCTAGTTCTTGAATGCTTATCTCCCCTTCCCCCACTATCATGATTCGAATTCTACCTTACAAGTCTGTCTGGACCAGAGGATGTACACTGGTACAAATAAGAACTGGAAACACAGGGAATCTAGGACAGATGAACCCCTCAGAACCAATGGTGAGAGTGGTGATACCGGGAGGGTGGAGGGAAGGTGAGGGAGAAAGGGGAAACAGATTACAAGGATCTACATATAACCTCCTCCCTGGGGGACAGACAGCAGAGAAGTGGATGAAGCGAGACATTGGATGGTATAAGATATGACAAAATGATAATATTTTATAAATTATCAAGGGTTCATGGGGTGCGGGGAGTACGGAGGGAGGAGAAAAATGAGGAACTGATGCCAAGGGCTCAGTAGAAAGCAAATGTTTTGAGAATGATGAGGGAAACAAATGTACAAAAGTGCTTGACACAACAGATGTATGTATGGATTATGATAAGAGTTGTACAAACCCCCAATAAAATGATTTAATTATTTAAAAGAAAAAAATATGCCAATAGAAAAAAAACGCTTTCTATATTATCTCACAGTGACCCTGGGTAGATAGGGTAGAACTATCCCTGTGAATTTCTGAGGCTATAACTCTTTACAGGAGTAGAAAGCCCCACCTTTCTCCCATGGAGCCTCCAGTGGTTTTGAAATGATGACCTTTGGGTTAGCAGCCCAATTCTAACAACTATGCCACTAGAGCTCCTTAGGTACAATCAAGTTTGCATAAAATCTAACCACCACATCAGTCTTGCTGGATTAGGGCCTAATTTTTATATGGCCTTATACTAATTATTTTGACAAAGACCCAATTTCCAAACAAGATCAAATTCACAGATTATTGGGATTTAGATCTTCAACATAGTTTTTGAAGAACATAATCTATCCCATACCATTGTAGTCCTTAGTGCATGAATCGTTATAAATCTTACTGGTATGTTGTGAAAGTTATCTCTTTTATTAATATTTACTTGTTTACTTCATAAAATAAATATTTATCTACTTCCATATGTTTTATATGTATTTGAATATTGAATATTAACCTGATTTAACTGTATGACTAAGACTGCAACAACTATTGATTATGGTTATGGAACTTGTATTTGCATGTGTGTGACCATCTACCATTATCTTTCCTCATAATTCAAATGTATTATGTTGGTATTTGGTTTAATAAAATTTGTTAGGAATAAAAAAATGTGACACATTTTCTCTGACCTTTTTTTGCTTTCTAAATATTTAACAATCTATTAATATATTCATGTAAATATAACTTTTAACATAATGGCAGTAGAAAAATAATAGTAACGGTGAGTTCATTAAAAGGAAAATAGTCTCTACTGGCTCATAAATTATTTTATTCATGTCTTATGGACTTCTCTAAGGACAAAACTGAGCTTCATGGATGGAAGGTTGAACCAAGTCTGCAAGCATTCTAATGTATAATAGAATCTTCTTTTGTCTGATAAAAAGGTCTTGGTTAATTTGGGTGTTTGGGGGGGCTCTACATAAAAGAGGAAATATTAAGTTACCAAAATAAATCTAATGTGTTACCTAAATAGAGTTAGTGTACTCTTGTAACTAAACTGTACAAAAGGTACAAAAGTCCTACAGTTTAATATTTCTTAAAAAATTAAAGCATGTAAATTTCCCCTTTGTTTTGATGCATCTTTTTTTTTCTTTTTTTTTTAATTTTAACAATTTATTGGGGCTCATACAATTCTTTCCACAGTTCATATATATACATACATCAATTGTATAAAGCACATCTGTACAGTCTTTGCCCTAATCATTTTTTTCTCTTTTCTTCTTTTACATTTTATTAGGGACTCATACAACTCTTACCACAATCCATACATATACATACATCAATTGTATAAAGCACATCCATACATTCCCTGCCCCAATCATTCTCAAGGCATTTGCTCTCCACTTAAGCCCCTTGCATCAGGTCCTCTTTTTTTTCCCCTCCTCCCTCCCCCTTTCCCCCTCCCTCATATGCCCTTGGTAATTTATACATCGTTGTTTTGTCATATCTTGCCCTATCCGGAGTCTCCCTTCCCCCCTTCTCTGCTGTCCCTCTCCCAGGGAAGAGGTCACATGTGGATCCTTGTAATCAGTTCCCCCTTTCCAACCCACTCACCCTCCACTCTCCCAGCATCGTCCCTCACACCCTTGGTCCTGAAGGTATCATCCACCCTGGATTCCCTGTACCTCCAACCCTCATATGCACCAGTGTACAGCCTCTGTCCTATCCAGCCCTGCAAGGTAGAATTCGGATCATGGTAGTTGGGGGAGGAAGCATCCAGGATCCGGGGGAAAGCTGTGTTCTTCATCGATACTACCTCACACCCTAATTAACCCATCTCCTCTCCTAAACCCCTCTATGAGGGGATCTCCATTGGTCGACACTTGGGCCTTGGGTCTCCACTCTGCACTTCCCCCTTCATTTAATATGATATATATATACATATATATACATACATATATACATATACACATATATACACATACATACACACACTTATATCTTTTTTTTTTGCATGATACCTTATACCTGGTCCCTTGGGCACCTCGTGATCGCACTGGCCGGTGTGCTTCTTCCATGTGGGCTTATTTGCTTCTGAGCTAGATGGCCGCTTGTTCACCTTCAAGCCTTTAAGACCACAGACACTATCTCTTTTGATAGCCGGGCACCATCAGCTTTCTTCACCACATTTGCTTATGCACCCATTTGTCTTCAGCGATCCTATCATGGAGGTGTGCACTCAATGATATGATTTTTTGTTCTTTGATGCCTGGTAACTGATCCCTTTGGGACCACTCGCTCACTCAGGCTGGTGTGTTCTTCCATGTGGACTTTGTTGCTTCTGAGCTAGATGGCCGCTTGTTTATCTTCAAGCCTTTAAGACCCCAGTCACTATCTCTTTTGATAGCCGGGCACCATCAGCTTTCTTCACCACATTTACTTGTTCACACACTTTGGCTCCAGCCGTTGTGTCGGGAGAGTGAGCATCATAGAGTTCCAATTTAATAAAAGAAGGTATTCATGCATTGAGGGAGTGTTTGAGTAGAGGCCCAAGGTCCTTCCGCCACCTTAATACTTGACCTATAAATATAGACACATAGATCTATTTCCCCATCCTCCTATATATATTTGCATGTACATGTCTTTGTCTAGACCTCCATGAATGCCCTTTGACTCCTAGCTCTTTCCTCCATCTCCCTTGACTTTCCTCCTGCCCTACTACCATGCTTCATCGCCACCTGGGCTAGAGTATACCTCTTCTCTAAGCAACCTTACCCTTGATCATTTCCCAGCAGGCCTGCCACTCCCACTTCTCTACCCTTTGGGGTCCCATGTTTTTCCCTTGTCCCTGGGTTTGTTAACACCACTTCCTTACCCCCCCCCCTACCCCCCCACCCCAAGTCCCCCCAAAACTGTCGGTCCCGTTGTTTTTCCTCCAGATAGTTCATTTGATGCATCTTTTTATACAAAATGCTCAATAAATTTTCTTTTTTTTTCTTATTTTGACCCACCAAAAAGCTTGAATTCATCTGACATTCTAAACCTTAAAGTAAAAACTGGGTACTATGTTTTACCAGTGACCATTTCTGTTTCCATTAACATTTTTCTTTCTGGAATATATTCTTCATTAATGATGTTAATTTTGTTCTTGCGTTAAGTTGGCATGATCCGTTTTGTGGCAATATGGTTATAGAATTACCTGTTAATATTATCTGAGTTCTTATTCTCAATAGTTTATTGCTGTACCTTATAACTCAGTGTTGATCATTTTGTTTTTTTATGTTCCTCTTATTTTAATTTAACATGAAGTACTATATGAAAATTCTTTGGAAAGGTGCATACTGATATCCCTGTTTCTTGAACTAGAGGATTTTCCACTAAGAAAGAAGATTTTATGGGTAATTATCTACCAAATGCTTTGGTGAAAGATAGATGGTGAAATTTATGCCTGCCTTTGTTATTAATCATGACAATGTCATTATGTATTATATCTAAAATCCTTGTTAATTAACTCTTTCATCATGAAGGAACCTGAGAGAAAAATTGCTTAAATATAGTAAGAAAGTGACAAATAACTGAGATTATTCTCCAAAACACTGTCATCAAAGTGTCCCTCTCTTTTTACTCTGGTAGGACCCTAGAAGAAATATAAATGCCACAACTAAAAATAAAATTTCTTTCTTTCTCTCTTTCAATCTGCTATTGAAAATTTGATCTAGTTGAATTTGGGTAGTTGAATCTGGAAAAGTTTACATGTTTGGATACAGTCATGTTATTTTAGCCTGCAGCTTTACATTAGCAGACAGCTTTTTCAATATTTCCTTATAAGGTGTCCAAAATACATGAGACAAAGTGTTGCGATCCTTGCTTCCAAGGTACCTTCTGACTGCACTTCTGCTAGGACAGATTTGTTTGTTCTGGCACTCCAAGATCATCTTTTATTTGTAACTGTGCTAGTCTGTGTAGACTAGAGAAACAAATTCATAGAGATTCATTTGTGAATAAGAAAGAATTTTATATACAAGAGCAGTTGAAAATTGAGAAAAACATTCCAGCCCAGTCCAGATCAAATCCATAAATCATATAATCTCTTATGTCTGACACCAATCTATAAAGTCCTCCTCAGACTCATGAGACACATGCAATGATGCTGAATGAAGGAAGATCACAGGCCAGTGGGTGGGAAGTCTTGTAGATTCAGTGGCATTGTAAGCATCACAGCCCTGGCAGGGGTCTCCTCATGGTTTCTCCAGGTCCAGGGTAGTATCAGGGTAGGTCCATGTGGCTTCTACTCAGGGATATCTCCCAGGGAGTCAGCCTTGTCAATATATAGTCTCTAAGCAAGTAAACTGAGAGAAAGAGAGAGTGTCTTCCACCTCCCAGGAGGAAAAAACAGCAGTTCCCAAAATTCTCAGAAGACCAGGCCCACACAAAGGTCTCATTGGCTATCTCTGGATTGACAGACTAGACTCCACCCCTACACTCTTAATCCTCAAATTGACACCAGATTATGTGTCAATCCAACATCAGGATTCAAAGGCATCAATTCTTATCCACCCTGCCTTTTCACTGTTGAGATTTCACTTGCATTTAAAGCAATTGGAAATTCCATGGCTTGGGTTATGAACACCTTAGTCCTCAAAGATATCTCTTTGTTCTATAACACATTAAAGAGGTCTATTGCAGAAGATTTGCCCAAGACAATGCATTATTTGATTTCTGGAATGCTACTTACATGAGAATTGTTTGTGGATCCAGGTAAAATTAAATCCTCGACAACTTTTTCTCTATTTATCATGATGTTTCTTATTGGTCAATGTGAGGATTTCTACTGCCTTTGCCTTGAGTTGTAAGGCTGTATTCTTTGATAGCCATCAGTAAGTGCTTCAAGTACTCCTGAGTGCACCATGGAATTTTCTTTCAATACCATCAGCTCTTGATGATATGCTAACTGTTGAAGTTATGGAATACTAACCAATTCGTTACGGTACAGTGATACACTATATTTGTATAGTTTTCTTTCGATGTTTCCTGAGTCTTTCACTGTTTTGCCCATAGATACCTTCAATATTTTTTCTTCAATTCTTGAGAAATGCTTAATGTGTTCTTCCGTTTTGGTTTTCAATCTCCATGTCTTTGCTCATTTTATTATAATACTTTACTTTTTCATAGGTAAGCACCCTTTAAATTTTCCTTCATCATTTCACACATTTTCTTTAGTATTCTCTCACATGGAGTCCATATGGTAGTTACATAATCTAGTGAGAGGATTATGAGTAAAGAGGCAGAATCTCATCAAGTCTGTCCCTGCGAGACATTCCTGACGAGAAGCCACATGGACCTACCCTGATGCAGCCTGAACCATGGGGTTGGAGGAGCCATGTAGAAACATCTGTCAGCACTGACATGCTTACTGGATCCAAAGACTTTCTACCCACTGACCTGCGATCCTACTGCATTCAGCATCATTGCATTTGTTTCATGAGACTGAAGAGGACTTTATAGACCCGTGTTGGACATATGGCTAATAATGTACTTATGGGCTTGGACTGGACTGAGTTGTGATATTTTCTCAATGTTCTATTCCTGTTGTTCATAAACCTCTTTCATATGTGTTTGTGTATGTGGGTCCATGAATTTGTTTGTTTCTCTAGTCTACCCAGAATAACATACTATGATACCTTTGGAGTGGGGTACTAGAGAAGCAAATCATAAAGATGGAGAGTGGATGTTTGTTTAATCTCTCCCTCATGGTAGTGTTTCTTCTTTGGATAGTCAGAAGTCAGATATATCCATGCAGTTTACTTGGTTGTTTTCTGGAAAAATTAGGGGAAGTTTGATTATTTTGTTTAGTTGTAGTCTTTGCTTATGCCTGTGTAAAATGGTAAAAATGAATGTTGTTAATGTATATTTTGAGCTCAGGTGTAGAAATTGCCTTCTGAATTTCTCAGAGACCATGCTGCGTAGGGAAAAAGACTGACAGAAGGTCAAAATAGCTCACAGAAAACCTGGCTCTGGCTTGATACTCTCAGAGGCCTAATCCCATATTTTGTATCAACAGACTAGTTTAGATAAGGATTTAGATAGATAAGCTAAATAAGGATTGAACTTGACTGTTTTAAGAATTTAGTTTACTATATGATTCTACTTTGTTTATACTGATTTCTTCAGCTTATTATTGTGGATATAAGGATTTATAGAAATTATTTGGGGAAGTATGAAAATAGAAAGCTTGTAATCCTACTTGCCTCGAGCCATTAATTTGATCTTTAGATAGGTTTAGATCACACCTCCACAGAAGGCTCTAAAAGGAGAAGCCCCACCACCCAGTGCTTTGAAGTACTCTGGATATTTGTATTCCAAGAGATCTGCCTAAGGGGAAGTTTGACAGAATGAAAGAAAAAGGAACTCTTTGGATTCTGGAACTATGAACCAGTGGTTTGGGCCAGAGGCTGGAAAAAGTCTGGAACCATGAAGAAAATTTCTCTCTAGGACCGAATGGTAAAGGGAGCCTGTGGGCAGGCTGAAATGCTTGCTTGGTGACCACCTGGATCCACTTGTTGAATGGAAGTGGGAGAAATGCAGCAATAAAGAGATGGGTTGAGTCTTGCCACTGACATCCCCGGGGACCTGGTTTATAGGAAGAAGAGGACATGAGAGTGGTTGACTGGTCTGAAGTTCATGACCTAGAACAAGGGAGCTAGGGCTTCTGAGTAATTGTGATGGGGCCAAGGTCTATTGCAAGCAACCGATGGGCACCCTGGTGAGGCTAAGTGAGGCAGCCCACATTGAGTTGACCAGAACCCGACCAGTTGGAGAGAAGATATTTGAGCCTGTGAACTGGTGCATATTGTTGTTGACTTTATGAATGACCTGTCCTGATTTGACCTTGCTTAAGGATTCAGACTACACAAGGTTCCAACTGGAATGAAGATTCTTCACATCGAAAAATATACAGTATATACTCAAATATAAGCTGGCCCGAGTATAAGCTGAGGTGCCTAATTGTTACCTGGGAAACCAGAAAAACTGATTGACTTGAGTATAAGCCTAGGTTGGAAAAGTGCAGAAGCTATTGGTGAGTTTCAATCATCAAAACAAATGAAAATAAAATTACTAAAAATTGAGACATCAGTGGGGTAAGGTATTTAAATATTTATTTTAAATAAAAACATAAATAAAAGGACAACAAGTCATGTAACATTAGTAAACCAGCACAGAAAGTGGTAAATAGGTTCAACAATAAGGTATCAACAATGATACCTTAAGAGTACTATTACCTGAGCTCAATCAGCAACCAAGCTGAAATGTAAAGAGTTAAAATCCTTCAAAACTAGATTCCTAATCATCATCCATATCCCAATGCAGAGCTTCAGCTGACATGAGGTCATCATAGATTCTGTCCTCGCTGGGGTACCACTGACCCGTGCATAAGCCGAACCCCAGTTTTTCAGCATATTTTTTGTCCTGAAAAACTCAGCTTATATAAGAGTATATACAGTAATTGTCTTCTCAGAGCACTAGGTTGATTTAAGTGGGCAGTAGAGAAATTGGATACCCAAAATTGGGGGGATAAAGGAAAGGTTTACAAACTTTCATAGGTGGGGGACTATATATTCATAGGATTATAGGATTAAGATGTACTTATTACTTAACTGTAATTGTTAGGCATAGGATATTTTTGTTTTGTTCACTTACAGAAGTTTATGTTTAAATGAGGGTGGCATATCGAATTATATGCATTTTAGTTTTATCCTGTTAGGGATAGACATGATTTTATTATTGTTTGTTTGGAAATTATATATTACTAAAAAGTTATGAGGAAGTGTCAAATTGACAAGGGGTGGTCTGTAGTTGTTACATAATCTGGTGTCAATTTGAGAGGATTATGAGTGAAGGGATGGAGTCTAGTCTGATAGGCTTACCATGCCACTGGAACCAAAGATTTTCTACCCATTGGCCTGTGATTCTCTTGCATTCAGCATCATTGCATGTGTTTCATGAGTCTGAAGACTGCTGTTGCACATACGGGCTAATATTGATTTATGGATTTAATCTGGACTGAGTTGGGGAGCTTTCTTAATGTACAATTACCCTTTACATAAAACTCTTTTATACACATTTATGTGTTTATGAATTTGTTTTTCTAGTCTACCGAGACTAACACATTATACATTGGAGAGTAATTTTCAGATGGATATGCATATTGCCTGAAAGTGTACCAGAGAGAGTGGTAGAATATCCATGGTCATATATAGGTTTGACAGAGGATATTTTCACATGGTTAGTCACCTTTTCTGAAAATATAGCCATGAATGAATTGGATGACACAGGGGGCTAAGTTATGAAACCTTCTGATGCATAACCAAATACCTTGAGAGAATGAGTTGCTAAGGCTCAAGCACATAGTCTCAAGAGATAGCATAGCATAGTCCACAAAGGTAATGTTCTAAGTCTTACATTGGTGAGTAGTGACTGGGGTTTTAAAAGCTTGTGAGCATCCATTTAAGGTACAGCTATTGTTCTCTCCAGAGGAAAGAAGTGTGATAAAATTAGCAACACATGAAAACAATTATTACAATGGACAATGGACTAAGCAAACATTAGTCTCCAAGACTCTGAGTTCAAAATAACAAGATCATACCTAGCTACAACTATCATGTGCTGGGAAAGGGGTCACATTAAAAGATCCTGCCTGGAGAGAATGGGAGGACAATGTGGAACAAAACTCAATATCAGATTTACAGGTCAGATAGACACGGGTGGATCCCCAAATCTCTCTTCAGTTACTCCTCAAGTCTGTAACAATCTCACCCCTGTAACTCAATTTTAAGCTAAAATATAAACATATCTGTAAAATATAAACATATCTGTAAGGGGAACAGTGGAATAGTGGTTATTTGTTGAGCAGCTAACCACAAGATCATCAGTTTGAAACCACCAGGCACTTCTCTGGAGAAAGATGGACTTTCTACTCCCATAAAGAGTCACAGTCTCAGAAGCCACAGGACAGTTCTACTCTGTCCTGTAGGGGGTGAGAGCGTACTTGATGCAGTGAGAGAGTTATTAGGAGAACAACGTCACTAGTGAGTACATATAATCTTAGAATAATCAACCATTTGAAATCAAAAGGACAAAAATTACCCAAGGAACGTTAAACACAGAGAAATGAACACAGGAAACACAGGGTGGCAGTGGAATAGTATTAATATATGAGAGAATTGCAATGAATGAGGTGAAAGAAAATGTTTATTGATTAATGCATGCATGCCTAATGACTTGCCCTAAATCTTCACCAATTCACAATAAAATTAATAAGTTATAAAATAAGAGTTAAAGCTCATTCTCTTCTGACATCCATTTTGTTCTTTCTTTCCTTTCTGTCTTTTTATTGATCCTTTGTTTTCTTCAACAACCCCTGGTATTGTTGTGGTTTCAATGTTAAACTGCAAGGTTTGATTAACACCTACCCCTGAATGATTGATACTCACCAGTCAATGCATACAAGAAAGGTGAGGCAGTCTGCCCTGTAAAAAGTTATGGCCTCAGAAAACTTACACAGAGTCAGTGAGTCTGAAATGGATTGCAATTGGTTTGGGTTTTTATTTCTTCATTTTTTGATGTCACCCACAATTTGTGGTCATGAGTGAGGTGGTTTATACTCAAGGTTGTGTTTTGAGTCTTGAGCCCTTAATTGAATTTTCTTCAGCTACAGATTGAAATTTTATGTGAGCAATTGATGGTCTGTTCCACAGTTAGCACCTGGTCTTATTTTGACTGATTATATTGAGCTTCTCCATTTTCACTTCCCACAGATGTAGTCAATCTGATTCCCAGGTATTCTATCTGGAAATGTTCCTATGGGTAGCCACAGTTTGTTGAAAAAAGGGTATTTACAATTAAATTTTTGGTGTTGCAAAATTCTATCAAGAGATCTCCAGTATAATTTGCATCAACCTAGACCATATTTCCCAACTGTCTTATTTTTTTCCTGATTTCACATTCCAATTGTCACTAATTATCCAAGCATTTTAATTACATGTCTCTTCAATTTCAGATTGAAAAAGTTGATGGAATTACTCAATTTCTTCATCATTGACTTTAGTAGTTGGTAAATAAATTTAAATAATAGTTATATTTACTAGTCTTCCTTGTAGATTTATAAATCTTACCTATCACATATGGCATTGAACTTCTAGATAAATCTTGAAATGGTTTTTTTTTATGTGACATAATTCTTCCTTAAATTTGTCATTCAAATAGTCCAATTTAAAATTATATTTCACTATTAAAAGTTTAGTTTTTTTTGTCAAGATGAATGAAAACTTGAATGATGCCTCTTCTATTACTTTCAACAAAATCATCAATTTTTAATTGGAAAAATTTTTGAGATTATTCAGGAAAAACATCATGATTGCTCAGCATTGAAGACAAATGTGAACAATTTCTTGGCTTTCTCCAATATTAAATAAAGTTTTAAAATAAAGTTTTGAAGGACTTCTTAGCTTAATTACAAATAGTTTTAAAGATACTCTCGTTTACACTTGCTTCCTACCTTTTGCTTATTTAAGCTTACCTAAACATATTACTATTATTATTTTAAAATATATACCTTTGCATTATAGATTTGCATTGAGATCCAACCACTCCTTATATTTGTCATAATTTTTGAGCTATAGAGTCTATGCTCTAATTTCATCCTGTTTTTATGCATCAGGGATCACTGGCAATATCCAAAAGTTCAGAGGTTCAAAACCCACCAAATGTTCCACATGAAACAAATGAGGTTATCTGCTTACATAAAGATTTATAGTTTTGGAAACCCTATGAGGTCTGCTCTGTCTTATATAATCAGTATAGAACAGGATAGTGGATTTCTGGGTTTATGAATACATTTTCATGACTTTTTGTTCAAAAATATATATTACATATATAGTATTCCCAAGAAATACAGATCCTCATAGTTGCTTAATTGCATGTTAACTGAGATAAGCTATAAATTTTTTATAGAAAATGCAGTAAAATGGGAATTCCATGATTCTCAAGATAAGGCTTACTTGTGAAAGACAAGTGAAAAAGTTTGTCTGTGTATCCTAAAATTGCTGTATCATCTGTAGAACACTTAACAGTAGTTGAACAATTCAAGTGGTCAGAGACCAGCAAGGTTTGGAAGCACCGAGAAGCCTTGTTGTGTGGGGATATTTCATTCTACAGATCCAGTTAGTTTTAAGTGGACTGCCATCTCTGGTGCATACCAAGACAAACGTATCATGGAAAATGGCTAGAGTATATTGCAGGGTTGTTATCAACTTGCTCCTTCACGATCCTAGATTTCTATCTTCTCTTACTAGCATTTCATAATTCTTACAGAAAGCTCTCTTAAGCATCATTTGTTGCGTGCTTGCTGAGTCCCTGGTTTTGAGTTTATAAAGTATTAACTATTAATAATACCCCTATAAGGTTTGCACTAACCCCATTTTAGGCACGAACAAATCAAAATTTAGAACAGTTTGTTAATTTGCCCCCAAATTGTTACCCATTAAGTGGCAGAGTTGGATTCAAACTCATATTTTGGGCCCTAGAGCTTCATTATTAACAACTATACTTATTGTTTTGTTTAGAATACATGTAAAATAATTGCACTTCTTGTCCAATAATCTCCAATGATTCTCTACTGCCTGTAGAAAGCCCAAGCTTATTAGCATGGCAGTCATATCTGTGGGAAATCTAGACTGCCTATTTTTCCATCCGCACTTCCAGCAGAATGACAATCCTTCCTGAAGGCATCATGCTCTTCCCAGCTCTCATGTCTAAGTTCAAAATTGTCCTTCTAAGTGACTAGCTCTTCCCTGGCATTGCTTACTCATAACAATCCAACCCACCCTGCATGCCATAGAAGGAGCGCTGGTGCAGCAGTGTCAATGTCAAGTCTTGGTGATTCAAACCCACCAGCTCCTTCTTGGGAGATTTGTAACCTTAGTTTGCTACGGGTGGGAATCTACTTGATGACAGCAATTGTTGCGGTTGTTATTTCTGCTTGCCATGCAGTTTTACTTGATTCTACCAAGGCACAATTTCATCTTTGATGAGGGGCACTGGAGCGGCATGAGAAAACCATCTTCAAAATCAGTCACATCATGATATTCTGGTCCCACTATTGTCAGTGTATAGTCAACCAACAACTAATAAAGTAATTTTCTTGAAGTGCTTTTAAAAATACACATATCAATATTTCTTCCCACTTACACTACTGGGATAGAGTAGAATATCTGAGGTTTTAACATCTTCCTAAATTAGTCTTTTTTTGTTTTTAAGATCAATGAATATCTATGTATATGTGTATATTATAAATATTACCAGTCATAATGCTGGTGTGAACAGAGAACATTGATACATCATGAAGAGTTGAGGCTCACATAAGTCTATAAGTAATAAAATGTTGTCTGCAAAAACAGGAGTATTGATTTTAAAGCACAAGAGAAAAGTAGCCCAACTACTGAGGGCAGTGAGGAAATGCCTAAATACATACACCGTTTATTTTCTCTCTTCTTCCATGACGTCCTCATACTCACCCCTAAATACGAACAGTAGCATCTTCTCCTCTCCTTGCTTATCATTATTTATTAAAATTCACATGGATTTATACAAAATGAGCATGCAAACAATGTTATATTTAAATGGAAGACTAGTTCATCATTGTAACCAGTTTCTGTCTTGCTTTATGTGATAGGTTATTATGCCAACCTGGCTAATAGGAACATATGAGATTAATCAGGTTATAGGTAGATTGGAGGGCAAAGGGATAAATGGCTCTGAAAGGCCTGGCCCCCTACGCCCCTCTTGCTTCTTCTTGGAAATTGGGCAAACATGCTGCTGCTTTAGCTATTTCTCTTCCTCAACCTGTTTGTTACACCACTTGTGGGCCAAGCCAACCGATGGGTCATGGATCATGGATTGTTCATCCTGTTGCTAGAGTTTGACGCTCCTTTGAAACCTGCTTCGCCAAGTTCATGGTGTGTACATCACTTGAGCTTGAGGCTGGCAGATCCTGTCACCTGGCATTGTTTGAGTTCGATATCCCATCAGGCCTTATTCACTAAGCTCCCGAGCTACTGACTCTTGTTGACCTGCCCTGCTGTTGCAACCTGTGGGCACACTCTGCCTGCCTTCACTGAGGGAAGACTAGACTCTGCTTTCTGCTTCCTTGACCTTGACCCCGGCAGTCAACGTGAATTGATGGACTTCCAGTATATTAACTGTTTCATGAAAGTGAGTTGAACTGAGTCTGCTGCACTACTGTGTGGAATAATTAACTGTTATATTCCTCCTTGCTATATAAACCTATCATATATATATATGATCATGTGTCCTAGCTTTGTTTCTCTAGAGAACACTGCCTAATGCACTTTACATTTTCTTTTTTCATTTCCCTTTGGAAAATACATAAAAATTTAAAAGTACTGAAATGAATTATGGCTATATAATTGTAATGGAATTAATTGTTTCCCGAAATTATGCAGTATCATTCTAAATCCCTATATCTGTGTATATACAATTCCATTTGGGAGTAGGATTCTGTTAAGTTCATGAGGTCTGAGGAGTGTAAGATGTGTTTTAGGTCAATCACCTTTGAAATATAATATAGAACAGAGCAGATTAGGGACAGAGAAGTGAGCACAAAAGGATGGAAGATACATGACACTGGAATATCCTCAAAGAAGCATGGAACAGAAGCTGAAAAAACTCAGGGACCAGCCTTCTCGTCAAGCCCTCCCCTGAATGTAGACTTCTGGTTTCTATAACAGTTGAAGAATACATTTCTGTTTGTGTAAAGCTAACACTTGTGGTGTTCGTGTTATAAAGCCAAGGTCTAGAATTAATTAACTGCTCTTTGTAATTCCTCTATTGGTAGACACAAATTGTTTTTTCAATTTTTTCCCTCTGTTAGAAATGACACTGTAAGTTATACCTGTGGGGGTTTCCTTTAGTGAAATTCCTAAAAGTGTTATATGTTATATCCTATGGCATATAATTTTTCCAGGCTGTGATACATATCTAGTAAAACCTACAAAAGTCAGAGTTTGTGAAAGACAGACACATGTCAGAACAAAACAAAACAAAAATATTTTCTGATAAAACCAGTGATTTAAAAGTGATAAGACTGCACCCTCTCAAAGATGGAAAATTAGAGAGACCAGAAAAACAAGCCAATCCCACTGTATTTTTGCTCTTACGGTTTACACAGAACTACATTTTATTCCACAAAGACTACATCAGCAATGTATTAATATGTGGAAATCAGTTTGATTTTTCTAATTCAGGGTTTAAAACAATTTTTGTAATAAATGTGCTAAAAGGCATATGGTTTTTGTGTTATTCCATTGTGACATTTGGTCTTCAGTCGATTACATTTAGGAACTTCTAAAATTTCTGAGATGAAATGTAGGGAAAAGTGAATTATAATTTTTAGTGCTAAACTCAATGAAGAATTTTTTTAGTCCTTCACTTAATAAATAAGTACTCACTGAATGATAATATTTAGGCTAAGCACATTGACATGAAAAACTACAAGAATCACATGATAATATTGATAGATGTCAAAAAAGCATTCGACAATATCCAACATCAATTCCTATTTAAGACACTCAAGAAGATAGGAATGGAAGGAAAATTCCTCAAGATAATGCAAGTTATATATGAAAAATCAACAGCCAATGTGGTAGTCAATGGAGGAAAGACTAACACAATCCCACTGAAAAAGGGGACCAGACAAGGCTGCCCCTTGTCACCACTCTTATTTAACATCGTATTGGAGGTTTTAGCTAACAGCATAAGTCAAAGAAAGACATCAAAGGGATTCGTCTGGGGGCAGGAAGGGGTGAAACTATCATTATTTGCAGATGATATGATTTTATATATGGAAAATCCCAAAAGCTCCACACGGGAACACTGGAAGCAATAGAGGAGTATGAAAGAGTGGCAGGATACAAGATCAACAAACAGAAGTCTATCAGACTGTTAAACACACCAGATAAGACCACAGAAGAGGAGATCAAAAAGGTGGTACCCTTCACAATAGCCCAGCACAAATTTAAATATCTAGGGATATATCTGACTAAAAGAACAAAAGATTTATATGAGGAAAACTACAGAACACTATTACAAGAAACCAAGAGTGAACTTAACAAATGGAAGAATATCCCATGCTCGTTGGATTAGAAGATTCAATATAGTAAAGATGTCAGTTCTTTCCAGGGCACTATATAAGTTTAATGTAATCCCTATACAATTGCCATCATTCTTCAAACAAATGGAAAAATAATTACCAACTTCATATGGAGAGATAAGAAGCCCAGAATCAGCAGAGGACTCCTCAAGAAGAAGGACACAGTGGGAGGGGCTTGCTTTACCTGACTTTAGCACATATTATAGAGCCACAGTGCTCAAAACCACGTGGTATTGGTATAATGACAGATATGCAGACCAATGGAAGAGAATTGAAAACCCAGAAATAAAATCATCAGCATACAGACAACTTATCTTTGATAAGGGCCCCAAAAATACCAATAAGAAGCAGATGCCCTCTTCAACAAGTGGGGCAGGAAAAAAATGGATATCTACCTACAGAAAAATGAAGCAAGATCCTAATCTCACTCCATGCACAAGAATAAACTCAAGGTGGATCACAATCCTCTAGGTAAAACACCAAACTATTAGGGCCATCAATGAGGGAATTGGGACCAACCTGAGAACATTGGCACAGGACTTGCATAGGCTATCAGAAATAGGGAAGGACACAAACACAGAGGAGTCAAAAAATGACAAGTGGGATATACTAAAGGTAAAACACATGTGTAGATTGAAAGAATTCACCAAGAGAGTAATAAGAGAGCACACAGACTGGGAAAACATCTTTAGCAATGAAACATCAGACAAAGGCCTATTACTAAAATCTACAATTCTCTGCCAGCTTCTGAAAAGAAAAAAAAAACACAATTGCCCACTGAGGAGGTGGGAAAAGGACCTGAACAGAAGTTGCACAAGGGCACAAATCCAAATGGCCAATAAACATATGAGAAAATATTTCTGATAATTACCCATAAGAGAAGTGAAAATTAGAACAATAATGAGATATCACCTAACACCCTCAAAGATAGCCCAATTTAACAAAATCAGAAAGCAACAAGTGTTGGAGGGGCTGTGATGAGATAGAAACTCCCATCCACTGCTTGTGTACCTGGAGGTATGTTCAGCCACTGTGGAAATTGATTTAAAGATATATAAAACATGGAAATTGAGCTACCATACAACCCAGCAATCCCCTTACTGGGCATATACCCAGAAGAGGCAAGAAACAAACCACAGCCAAACATTGGTGCTCCAATATTCATCGCAGCACAGTTCACAATTTCAAGGAGTTGGAAACAACCCACATTTCCATCAACAGACAAATGGATTAAAAAACTGTGGTACATGCATTGAATGGAGTATTGAATATCACTAAAAAGCAATGATGAATGAATGAATAACATGGCTGCTTGGGAAGAATTGGAGAAAATTATGCTAAGCGAAGTAAGCCAAGCACAAAAGGACAAGTACACCGTGAGTACACTGTGGTAAACTTAAAAGAAAAAAATGCAAAAGGGCCATAGGGAAAAAGCTACTATATATAAACATTCCTGGGGTGAGGTCCAGGTAGTATGGCAAGTGCCAGACCAAATCTGGGGATATATGGTAGATAACTATAAAGGAGGGAGGGGGATTGGGGGAGAGAAAAATAAAAAAATCACAGCTGGCTGGGATATGGCACTAATCCACCCAAGGGAAGAGTATTTTTTTATATCTTCATAGGAAAAGAGGGACCTGACTTCAACCTGGTGCTCGAAGATGTGAATGCAACATACCAGCATAAAGCAGAGAACCAGTAGAGAGGTCTGAGGGGCAGGCACCAATCTCAACTATGTGGACAGCCACCCCTCCCCTCAGAGGACAGCACTGACCCTACAGCTCAGGGAGAGGAACATGTTTGATCAGAGTATACAGGAGCAAATGAAAGAGGAGGAAGAAAGAGTGGAGCACATCCTGGTTCACCAAGCCTTGAGCATGATATCCCGCTCAGAGCAGCCAATGCACAGAGAGGACCATATGGCCAACCCAACTAAGAGATGAGACATCCCTCACTGACCCATAGTCCTACAGGGGACAACACTGGAGACAGTGCGGGAATTGCGCCCAATCTGAACCTACCACACCGAGGCAATAGGACAGCAAGGGGAGCAGAACAAGGAAGTCCTGAGGGAGTACCAAAAATAGACTTTGGGGCCAGGCCATGGCACTCCACCAGACTCGACCAGAGAACACTCCTGAAGGTCAACAAACTGACCTTGAACTATTTACAGGCTTTTCTTTCTTTTTGTTATTGTTTTGTTGCTTTGTTTTGTTCTGTCTTGTTTTTGTGTGCATATTATTATCTCTGCAGGTCTATCTAGATAAGATGGGCTGGATAAACGATCTGGAGGAGAAAACAATGGGACCGACGGTTCCTGGGGGACATGGAGAAGGGGGTGGTGGGGGAAAGAAGTGGTGTTAATGAACCCAGGGACAAGGGAACCACAAGTGATACAAAATCGGTGGTGAGAAGGGTGTAAGAGGCCTGGTAGGGCTTGATCTAGGGCAGTGTAAGCCAGAGGAATTACTGAAACCCAAATGAAGGCTGAGCATGATAGTGGAACAAAAGGAAACAGAGGAAAGAAGTAGGAGGCAAAGGACATTTATAGAGGTCTAAATATATACATGTACATATGTAAATATATGATGATGGGGAAAATAGATTTATGTGCATATATTTATAGGTTTAGTATTAAAGTCGCAGACAGACATTGGACCAGCACTCAAGTACTCTCTCAATGCAAGACCATTTTGTTGTATTAAACTGGCATTCCATGATGCTCACATCCCTGACATGATCCCTGACATGATTGCTAAAGACAAAGTGGATGCATAAGCAAATGTGGTAAAGAAAGCTAATGGTGCCCAGCTATCAATAGATATAGCATATGGGGTCTTAAAGACATCTAATGCAGAAGCAACCAAGCCCACATGGAGGAAGCCCACCAACCTGTGTGATCATGAGGTGTGGAAAGGATCAGATTTCAGGCAACAAACAACATAAAATCATATCATTGAGAATGAGTGGCAGTGTTGAGTGGAGACCCAAAACCCAACTGTAGACAACTAGACACCCCCTTACAGAAGGGTTGTGGGGAGAAAATGAGCCAGACAGGGTGCAGTGCAGCAATGATGAAACATACAAATTTCAACTAGTTCTTAAATGCTTCCCCATCCCCTCCCCACTATCATGATCCCAATTATGCCTTACAAATCCAGATAGACCAGATGATGTACACAGGTACATATAGAAACTGGAAACACAGTGAATCCAGGACAGATGAACCCTTCAGGACCAGTGGTGAGCATGGCTATACTGGGAGGGTGGAGCGAAGGTGGGGTCAAAAGCGGGAAGCAATTATAAGGGTCTACATATAGCCCCCTCCCTGGGTGAGGGATAAAGTGGATGAAGGGAGACGCTGGACAGTGTAAGATATGACAAAATAGTAATAATTTATAAATTATCAAGAGTTCATGAGGGAGGGGGGACAGGGAGGGAGGGAGGGGAAAAATGAGGAGTTGTTACCATGGGCTCAAGTAGAAAGTGAATGTTTTGAGAATGGTGATGACAGCAACTGTACAGATGTGATTGATATATGGATGTGTGTATGGATTGTGATAAGCGTTGTATGAGCCCCCAATAAAATGAAATTTTTTAAAAAGATACCATAAATTGGTCTTAGTTTAATCTCTAAAGTATTAGAATAAACTCATACTCTTTCCATATATATATATATTGGGTCAAAGAATTGGAAAATGCATGATAATTAAAATATAAATTCTTTAAAAATTCTTAACACAATCTGCTAGGAGAAATAATAGTCACATATAAGGTAGATAATGTGACCCATAGAAGAGAACAGGCATTCAGGGGGAGAGATAATGACTACTGAGGTGTCTATCTGTAAGGCTGCAAAGAAAAGTTAGCATTGAAGCTGGCTATGGAGTGGGCAGGATTATGGCAAAATAGGACACAGAAAAATATATATTCTTCATATAAATATGCCAGCAAGAATAGGAGCACTTTACCTAAATTATAGAGAGCTTGGAAATAACTTTGGAAAGAAAGAAATGATGGCAATGAGGTCAATGCTAAGGCTAAAAAAGTTAATTAATGAAAATAACAATAACAACAACAAAACAACCATAAAATAATTATACTGAGCTGATCATATATACTAGACAAAATGTAAGTTATCACCTAGGTTATGTTCATTTTTATTTATCCATTCTATTTATTTATATTGCTCTCATTAATAAATCATTTTATTGAGGGCTCTTACATATAACAATCCATAAATCAATTATATACCAGAGAGGTTGTACAGATGTTGCCATCTTCAATTTCAAAACGCTTTCTTTCTCCTTGAGCCCTTTAATCTCAGCTCTTTATTCCCTCCCTCACCGGCCCTACACCCTAATGAACTGTTAATATATGTTATTATTTTTATATTTACATATCTTACATTTTCCAATATACCCCTTCTTTCCCTTTGAGGGGGGTTATATCACCATAATTGTTGTCAGTTCCCCCCTTTCCCCCTCTCTTTCCCTTCCATTATCCTCATGGAATCATTAGCCCCATTACTCTTTTTAAGGGGTCTGTCTATCCTGGATTCCGTGTATCAAAAGCTCTTATCTGTACCAATGTACATACACAGGTCTAACAGGATTTGTGAGGTAGAACTGAGGTCATATTAGTGGGGGGAGGAAGGATTAAAGAATTAGAGGAATTTTGTGTGTTTCATAGGTGCTATACTGCAACCTGGATATACTGTCCCTTCTGTATGACCCTTGTGTGAAGAAATGTCCCATTATCAACAGATGGGCTTTGGGTATCCACTCTGATCCCTCTCCTTCACATCCATGTGATTGTTTGCTTTTGAATTTCTGATACCCGTTTCCGTCAACACCTCATGATCACACAGGCTGGGGTGCTTTTTCCATGCTGGTTTACTTGTTCCCCCGCTAGATGGCCGCTTATTTGACTTCAAGCCCAGATGCTATTATCTTTAAATAGCCAGTCACCATCCACTTTCTTCACCACATTTGCTGATACACCAGATTGTCTTTGGCGCTCATGTTAGGAAGGTGGATATCACCCAGTGCCACACTATGAGAACAAAGGGTTTTTATGTTGTGGGAAGAATTAAGTAGAGGCCAAAAGTCCACCTGTTACCTTAACGAATTACCATATAAATATATGTACATAGGCCAATACCCTTATCTTTATGTATAGTATGTTCATTTTTAATATTTACATTAACCCTATGAAGTAGGTATTATTCTTAATTTTTAGTTGAAAAAAGATTAAGTATATTACTCCATGTCATTCAAACACAGATTTAAGATTGAGCTCAGATATATTTTACAATGTTATTATTAATGATCATTGAATTGACTCCCACCTGATGGCGATGCCATACACAATAAAACAACATACTCCCTAAAACTCTAAAAATATTGACTGCCATCCAGTCGATGCCAACTCATAGCAATCCTGTAGGACAGGATAGAACTGCCTCTGCGAATTTCTGAGACTTTAATTGTTAATGGTAATAGACAGTTCCGTCTCACAAAGAGGAGCTGGTGGTTTGGAACTGTTGACCTTGTGTGTGGGAAACAGAGAACAGGAAGAGAGTGTGTACAGATGAATCCTTTACTCTCAAACATTAGAAAGCCTGACAGGCAGGCTTTACCTTTGTGAGTTGGAGATGAGTCCTAATCACATTCTCTTAATTATTATTGTTCCCTACAAAATCCTCCCCTAATAATGTTACCATAAAGTTACTTCTTACAAACGCATGGCAGATTGCTATGTATCTGACAACTTTAACTAGAGGAGCAGACATGTGCTATTGCTCTCTAGGCTCTGAAGGCAGCCACTCCCTTACCTGCCCCAGCACTGGTGTTACTCCTCCAATATTCTCAGGGACTGTTATGGTTGGAGTACAGCCCACTTTGTGACATATGTGATTACCTGTAATTAGGGGGGGGCGTTGCACATACCACATAAGCCTCTGTTGGAAATATGTTCTCTCTCTCTGCATGGACCAGGCTCCTGAAGTCAAGACTGCGAAGGTGAGCCCTTTAATGCCTTTTCTTTTCTGATGTCTCTTTAATTTACCTTTCAATTTTACAACCACACCCCCCTCTGCCCGACACTTGGACACTACAATTGTGGATCACCACCCAACTCATAACCACTAAGGCTCCATAGACCTGTCCTATTTTTACGACTAATTGTCAATTAGCTAATGCTTACTCATAGTTTTTGTTGGATGATTTCAAAGATAAATGACCAGGTCTTTCATCCTACTCATCCTAGTTTAGAAACTCTGCTAATAGGTCGTCGGTATCAGAGCAGCATGCAAACCTCTGCTTACAGATGGACGATGGTTGCAAATGAGACACACTAGCCCCAAATGCAAACTAAGTCTCCTACATTGCAGGTGGAACTTCTATTACTGAATAGCAGGGTCCCCATGTTGTAGTTATAGCCTGCATTTGACAATATAGTCTGTATTTTAAACAACAAAATTAATTTGGAAGAGACAGGTAGGTATGGTCATCATTAGGTAACTATTTTGATGGCCTGACTGGACTTGGGTATTTACTACCTCACAGGCTTTCAAAGCTTACTGTGATTTGAGGGAAATGAGTGATTTGAGTAATTTATTTAAAATGCAGACCATTAGAATGAATCCAAGAAGGGTTCTTAAACAGAGAATGGCCAATTTGATATGCTTTAAAAAAAAAAAGATTATTCAGGGTGCTCTAAGATGGTTAACTTAAAGAAATGTTTGACAGCAGTTTAACCTTCAGGTGGTAGCAGGGTTAATATCAGTAAATGAGTAGATTGTGGGTTATTTTGACTAAAAATAAAAAGACAGAGAAAAAGAGGATAGGAGGAGGATTTTACATTGGGCAAATCTCCTCCTGCTGCTGCAAAGTTTATTTTAAACATTAAAGAGTCAAGATTAATTTTGAAGACTAAGCTATGCCTAATCTGAGTCATAGCATCACCCCATATACTGGTGAAAACTAGACAGTTAAAATGGAAAAGGTACAGAATACATTTAGTAGTGAGGATGGTGAGACTTCCTTATGAACTTTGGAAATGTTATCAGAAAAGACCAGGCTCTGGAGAATGACATCATACTTGGGACAGGATAACCAAGCCAAAATCACTGTCGTTGAGTCAATTCTGCCTCATAGAGAATCCCAGGTGGATTTCCAAGATTTTAACTGTTAATAGGAGCAGAAACCCAGTACTTCTCCCAAGTTGCTGCTGGTGGTTTCAAAATGCCGACCATGTGGATCACAATTCAACTCAAAAGCTCTGCAGCACCAGAGAGCAGCACAAACAAGAGGCAGCCTCTCAGCAAAATTGATTGACACAGTTGTTACAAAAATGTGACAAACACATGAGCACATATTGGTGTGCTCAAACACATCAACAATTATGAATAATGCACAAGATCTTGCATTATTTTGTTGTATTATCCATAGTGCAACAATGAATCATAACCAACTCATGGCACCTAGCAACAACAATAACAACATAAAATATCTCTATTGAAGGCTCTACTAGGCCTTTAAAAAGAGGAGTTTGGAACTTGGGATGTAAAAGTGGGCTGGACATAATTCTCAGGTTTTTATGTAAATTAGGGAAGGGATACTTGAATTATTATGGTCAATGAGATTTGTCAATGCACATATTATAAAGAAAAGAATCTAAAGCAGTTGTTCTCAACTTTCCTAATGCTGTGACGCCTTTAATAGAGTCCCTCATGTTGTGGTGGCCCCCAACCATAAAATTATTACTGTTATGAATCTGGCGACCCCCGTGAAAGGGTCACTGACCCCCAAAGGGGTCGCGACCCACAGGTTGAGAACCGCTGACCTAGCATTCCCAGCAAATATTCATAAATGCTTAGTTGTGTTATTATTATCTCAATAAACAACATATGTTTTGATTTATGTACTACAAACACCATGCTAAGCAATTTTTAAGGGTATAAAAATTGTAAACATTTAGAAAAGACAGAAAATATATTACCAATCCAACATGGATTTAATAAATGTTAACATTATGCATCAAAAGAAGATAGAAAGACTACACAGAAACATTATACCAAAAAGAACTGGTTGATATTTAATCTTTTCCACAGGAAGCATATGATCAAGAACCAATGGCACTGAAGGAAGAAGTAATTGTATATCAGAACAACCCAGACCAATCCAACTCATATCCAAAAGTCAGAGACCAGTCCATAAGTCCCTCTTGAGATTCACACAGGCACAAGCAATGATGCAGAATTCAGGAAGATCACAGGCCAGTAGGTGAAAAGTCTTGTGGATCCAATGGCAGTGGACACATCTCCAGGGCTCTGGCTCAGGTTCGGCTAGCAGAAAGGTGAAAATGGAGAGATTGGGGGAGTTCCCCAGGACCCTTCCTATGAAAATACCACACCCACAAGGAGGTACCTTTCTGCTGTGACATGATTGGCAGGTTGGATACCACACCTACACTTTTATCTATCTACAATTTGATATGAAAACGGACGGCTGCCACACGCTGCCTTCTCAAAGTCAGCTGTAACGACGTGGTTCAAAATGAGAAGGAAGAGGTGCCAGCATCCACTGATAATTGGAGCATGTAATATATGAAGCATGAACCTAGACACATAGAAATTATAAAACGGAAATGGTGCATAATGATTGATATTCTAGGTATTAATGAGCTAAAGTTGATTAATATTGACCATATTGAATCACATAATCATATAATTTATTATTATGGAAATGAAAACTAGAGAGGAATGGTGTTACATTCATCATCCAAAAAAGACATCTGAAGATGTAATTTAAAATACAATGCTGCCTGTGATAAGTTCTATCTATATAGACATATAGATATAGATATTTAAATGGAAATCCAGTTAATACCTCTATTATTAAAATATACACACCAACACCTAAAGCTAATGATGAAGAAATTGAAAGATTATACCAACCTCTTCTATGTGAAATTGGTCAAACATACAATTAAGATGCATGGATAATTATTGATGACTAGAATGTTAAATTTGGGAAAAAAGAAGTGGCAATAGTCGTTCACTACACATGTGGATTTCACTAGATGGAATACATAGATATCCAACTGACTACAGCTGTGTGAAGAGATGACTAAGAAGTTCAATATCAGGAGCCAAAACAGGTCCAGGGGCTGACTGTGGAATAGACTATCAATTACTCATATGTTAGCTGAGATGGAAATTGAATAAGATTAAAAGTAGTCCACAAAAGCTAAAATATGACCTTAAGTATATCTCACCTGAATTTACAGAATATCTCCAGAACTGATCTGACATGATGAACACTAAGGACAAATGATCTAATGAGCTGTGGGATGATATCAAGGACATTATACATGAAAAGAAAAGGCCACTGAAAAGACAAATAGGAAAAAGAAGATTCAAGTGAATGACAGAAGAGACTCTGAAACTTGTTCTTAAACATAGAGTATCTGTGCTAGTCTGCGTTGACTAGAAAAACAAATCTAGAGACACTCATGTGTGTAAGAGAGAGCTTTTTTTATCAAAGAGTAGTTGTATATTAAGAAAACATCCCAGATCAAGTCCACAAATCTGATATTAGTCCCTAAGTCTGATCCTAGTCCATATATCACTCTTCAGACTCACACAGGCAAATCACAAGATGGTCGGTGTAAAGTCTTGTGGAAACAATGGTTGGTGGAAACATCTCCAACATTCTGGCTGCCATTAGCGTGGTCCATGTATCTTGTCAACAGGAAGGTGAAACAGAGAGAGTGCAGTCCACCTCCCAGGAGATAAAGGGAGGAAGTTCTTAGAATCCTCTTGATTAGGCTATGCCCACAAGGAGGAGTCATCAGCCTGTGACCTGATTGACAGGCTAAATCTTTATTTTTTATCAAGTTGATATAAAATCGTCTAACTATCACAGTAACTAAAACAAATGGGGGAAAATGATGAGGTAAAAGAGTTGAACAGAAAATTTCAAAGGGCGGCTCAAAAAGACAAAGTATAGTATCATGACGAAGTATGCAAAGTCTGGAATTAAGAAGCCAAAAAGAAAAAAAAACACACTCAGTAGCTCTCAAGCTGAAAGACATGAAGAACAATTCCAAGCCTTGAATTGCAATATTGAAGGATTCTCTGGGTTAAATATTGAAATATTCCGGAAGCATCCAAAGAAGAGGTGAGGAATATAGAGAGAAATGCCCTTTCTCCAGCCACAAAACAATCACCATGTAACCATGTCAAGAGCTAGCACATGAACACTATGTATTATGACTCAAATAAATATATGAATAAAACAAAAATATTCACAACTGGACCAATAAATAACATCGTGAAAAAAGGAGAAAGGGTGGAAATTATCAAGGATTTGATTTCACTGGATCCATAATTAGTGCTGAGGGAAGCCCTTCTGCACAACATCCCTGTAAAATGTCGACGAGCAGCGCCACCACATTGAGAACTAAAGTGTGCCTGGACCGAGCCATGGTCTTTTTCAGTGTCATATGCTGTGGAAAGTGGGGGAAATGTAAGGAACTAGATGACAAGGGCTTTCTTCTGAGGTGCCCCTGGGAAGACGTAACATGCGAGTGTTTTAGTTATCCATTCGTACCACTCCTTGATTGTCAGGGTTTTTTTGTGTGTTGTGATGAGTTGTGTGTTGCTGTGATGCTGGATGCAAAGTCGCTGGTATTTAAAATACAGCAAGGTCACTCAAAGTGACTCGGTTTTATCAGAGCTTCCAGAATAAGAACAGACAAGGAAGGGAGGAATCAGCTACTCAGGAGGATTTAGCTTCTAAGGTTTTGTTAAAAACCTTATGCACAGATTCAAAATATGGTCAGGTGCTGAAGACCTAAAGAGTGACAGCAACACATTGCCGAAGACGGTGCAGAAGGAGGCCTTTCAATGTGAGGGCATTCGAAATGTGCCTGAAGAGGAGCTGATTCTCTAAGGGGAGGGTCCAAGAGGACCTGGATGGAGCAAACCCTGTGCGAGGGGAGCCTCTGGGATCTTGGGTTGCTGATGAGACTGACTTGGGTAAGAAGCAATGATCTGTGAATGAAAAGAATTTGGAATGTGTGAACTCTGAGTTCAGGAAAATTGGATGTGGTCAAAGTGACATGGAACCCATAAAGATCAGTATCCCAGGCAGTAGTCAACTCAAATGGATGGGTATTGATCATTTTGAATAGTAAAATCATATGATTTACAATGCCAGGAAGAACACAATCTAGAGGAATGGAGTGGCATTCATTGACAAAAAGAACATAGCAAAATCAATCATGAAATACAATGCTTTATGTGATAGGATTATATCTATACAGATTCAAAAAAATCTAATCACTACAGTTATTATTTAAACTCATGTACCAACCACGAAAGCTAGTGAAGAAATGTATGTAATCTACCAATGACTTTAGTTGGAAACTGATCAAACATGCAATCAAGATGCATTGATAAATCCTGGTGATTGGATTGCAAAAGTTGGAAACAATAGAATTTTGCAAGACCAAAGATTTGTTGATGGCAAATACTTTTTTTTAAAACATAAAAGGTCACAAAACACATGAAGTTTTCCAGATGGAATACACAGAAACCAATTTGACTATACCTGTGGGAAAAGAAGATGGATAAGAAGCTTAATATCAGCAGCTAAAAGCAGGCTAGGGGTTGACAATGGAACAGATCATCAATTGATCCTTTGTGTGTTTAGGTTACAGCTAAAAAAAAATTAACACAATTCCATGAGAGCCAAAATAGGACAATGAATCCCTCCTGAATTTCAAGAACATCTCAAGAATAGATTTGATGCATTTACTACAAATAACAAGAGCCCCAATGAGCTGTGGGAAGACATCAAAGGGTCATTAAAAAGACAGGGAAAAGAGAAAAATCAAAGTATGCCTTTAATCAGAGTAGTTAAAGCAAGTGGAAGAAATGATGAATTCAGAGTTCAATAGAACATTTCAAAGGGCTGCTGGAGAACTCAATGTCAAATATTATAATGAAATGTGCAAAGACCTAGAATCAGGATACCAAAAACGAAGGACATGATCAGAATATCTGGAACTGAAAGAACTGAAGAAAAAATTTAAGCCTCAAGTTACAATCTTGAAAGATTCTATGGGAAAAATATTGTCTGATGCAGGGAGCATACAGAGAAGATGGGAAGTGCTTCCTTTAGACCAGTACCAAGTACCAGATTGGATTTAGAAGAGAACATGGAACAAGGGATACGATTGCTACTATCAGATGGATCTTAACTGAAAGCAGAGAATACCAGAAAGATATTTACTTATGTTTTATTGACTATGTCAAGGCACTCAACTGTGGATCATAACAATGGATAAGCTTGAGAAGAATTAATATTCCAGAACAGTTCATTGTACTCATGAGGATCTTACACGTGGATCAAGAGGCAGTTGTCCAAACAGAACAAAGAAATACTGCATGGTTTAAAATGAGGAAAGCTGTACACCTGGTTATATCACCTCAATCATACCTATTCAATCTGTATGCTGAACAAGTCACAGAACAAGGATTATGTGTAGAAGAATGTAGCATCTGGATTGGAAAAGGCTTAACCTATGATATGCAGATGACACAACTTTGCTTGCTGAAAGTGAGGAGTACTTGAAACCCTTGATGATGAAGGTACAGGATTGTAGACTACAATATGGATTATTACTCAATCTAAAGAAGACTAAATTCCTCACAACTGGACCAATAGATAACATGATGAACAGACAAAAGGTTGAAGTTGTCATGAATTTTGTCTTGCTTAGATCCACAATCAATGCTAATGGAAACAGTAGTCAATAGATCAAAAGCAGAATTGTATTCGGCAAATCTGTTACACAAGAGCTCTTTGGTGTATTGAAAATCAAGAATGTTACTTTGAAAATCAAGAATGGAGTAAGGTGAGCTTGACCCAAATCATTGCATTTTGAATTGCTTCATATGCATGTGAAGGTTGGACATTTAATAGGAAGACTGAAGAAGAATTGATTCATTTGAATTGTGATACTGGTGGAAAAATAGTGAAAACTTCATTGTGATGGTTAGGTTTATTGTGTCAACCTGGCCAATAGGAACATAAGGGATTAATCAGGTCACCTTTTGATTGGCGGACAAAGAGATAAATGGCTCTGCAAGGCCTGCCCCCCTCTCTTTAGATCTCTGGTGATCAGACCAGTGTGCTACTGCTATGCCAACCTGTGAGCTACACTACCTGTGGACCAAGCCAACCTGTGGATCATGACACTAAAACTTCAGGCTCCTTCGAGACCTTCTTCGCCATGCTCCTGGTGTGTCCATTGCTTGAGCTTGCATTGCTTGAGTTTGAGATCCTGTCCGGGTCAGATTTGCTAAGCTCCGGAACTACTGCCTGTTGCTGACCCATCCTGCTGTTTGCTGCCTGTGGGCAGACTCTGCCTCTCTTGCCCAGGGGAGGACTCTGCTGTCTGCTTCCCTGACCTTGGACCCAGCAGCCCACATGAGTTGAAGGACTTCTAGTATATTTAATGTTGCACAGAAATGAGTTGAATTGAACTCTCTGTACTGCTGTGAGGAATACTTAGCTGTTTTATTCCTTCTCGTTGTGTAAACCCATCCTCTTATAAATACATAATCTTAATTTTCCTGGTTTTGTTTCTCTAGAGGATCCTTCCTAACACAAGCATGGACTGCTCAAAGGACAATTTATCAGTCCCTTGTACTAGGTAAAGGAGAGGAGCAGAGGCAAAGGGATAAAGGGACACCATTTGAGTCCACCTAGAAGTACCTCGGGAGAAGTATCTAGTAATTAACTTCAAAATATTAGCTATTGAAAACACTATGGATCCCAATTCTATTCTGAATGCATTGACATTTAGAACTAACCTGACATAATGTTAATTATATCATCTGTTCTATTTCATTTGAAATTATAATTTTAAAATTTATTTTTCAACTCATTTTTTGTTCCTTTCCTAACCTCCATCCTTTGACAAATAAGAAGTCTAAGGGACCAGGGACCATACAGGTGGTTTACTCACTATATTCCACCAACTAAATTAATTCCAGATAAACACGAGTCAGTACTGAATACTAACAAAAAAGTATACAAATAAAAAATGGAGTCAACTAATTAATGTAATTATATCATTTCATGGAAATTTTTGATTACTTATGCCTTAGGAATCAATGTTGTCCAGCTTTGAAAGAAAGGAAGTACAGGTTTTTTTTTCTAGATGTGTGACATTGAAGGAAAGCTAGAATCACCTAGCTGGAAACATAATTTAAAGGAAAAAACTCCATGCTTCAAAAATTATACTATTTTAATGAATGACTTCACTATCACTATATACCATTTTAACACTTAAATTTAGAGAACAAAAAAAAGAAAATTAAAGTAAAAATCAAGGGAAAATAGATTTTACTCTCTATGGCCTCCCAAGTCACATTGGCATACGCTGCTCCCGATTGGGAGCATATTTGCTACTTTATTATTTTATTATTATTATTATTAAGTGTTAGTCTTTTGCTACCTCTGCAAAAGAACCCCCCAAAATAACTTAAATTGTTTTGCAATAAGAGTCCTTGCAAATCTTTGTCAATGATACTTTAAAATTTAAATTTCATTGTTAAATGCATGCACGTCACTAAACTTGACAAATGTATGGCATGTTTTCAAGAACAAGGAAGGCCATGTGCACACAGTGTGACAACTGATGGCAGTCTCCTTAACTCTCTCCTTTCAGTGCTTCTTCTTTGATAATATGGAGCTAAAATGTACTCTGCCTTTGTGTCAAAACCAAATCCAATATCTTTTTAGACATTTTAATGAATTGCAATCATTCATTCTGCTGAAGATTAAGCTGAACTGCTGCCCTTTAATAATAATAAAAAAAACTTTAATAAAATCTCTCCTGGAAAGTTTCATCTTTTCAAATCTTATTTTAGTTTTTTATGTATTTTATTGAAACTAGGCAATTTAAAATGACAGGAACAACTTTTATTGCAATGTCTTCATTATAAATATGATATTTTTTCTTTAAGAGTTTATAATGCTTTCATATACAATCCTTTTCTTTATCAGTATATCAGTGGACAAAGTAGAAATTGGTTCTGATCCTATATCCTTTCATGTTCCAAAACTATTTAAGCTGCTCACACAGGTATATTAATTGATCCAAAGGAGAAAAAAAGAAAAGATGATGCTGTCATGAGCTACTGCAGGTTGAGCCTTAATATTATGTAATCTATGATCCCAGGATGCACTTTGAAACGTATGGAATGCTCTTTAAAGCACTGAAACCTGGGACTATTTGCTTCTACACCATTAGCTTACCCATCCTGACCATAGAGTATGAATATATTTATATGTATAACTACCTTGCATCATCGAACAAAATTATAACTTTTAATAAATTCACATCCAATTTCTAACTTTAATCATTGAATAGGTAGAGCAAGATCTGAAACTTTCTTCGTTTCAATTTCCTAGTCTATTCAATGGATATAATACTTATTTTGAGTGGCTGTAAGAATCAATGGAAAATTTTGTCTAGTTCCCTAAATCTACAAATTATGTCCTGTTGCTGTTGCAATTGTCATTAGGTGCTGTTGAGTTCACGCTAACTCCTCTTGACAGCACAGTATACACAGTACAGCTGAATGAAGCATTGCCCTGTCCCGTGCCATCCTCACAATTGTTTGGTTTGAACCCTTTGTTGCAGCTACTGTGCAAATTCCTCAATGGGGGGTGAATATCTTATTACACTGAATAGTGTAGATTCTGCACTAATAAATTATATATAAAACACTTAAAAACAATGTCATAAATAAAGTCTATTAATACAGAGTCTGCAATATCGAGTTCAATGAAGTGTTCATCTTTCATAAAAGAGGTCAATTGTCAAAATATGTTTCAGTTGTCTTACTCAATTTTGCTTCCATCTTTTGAAATTCTATAATTCTAAGTTTATTATTCTGGGGTGTCTACCTGGCTGCTGTTTCTTTAGTCATATTGGTTTTATAATTTGTTAACTATGTTGCTTTTAGTTGCCATCGATTTGGCTCAAACTCATAGTGACCCATGTATAACAGAAGTAAACATTGTTCAGTTGAGTCCAATTCTGGAGCCACTAAACCTTGGTGGCATAGTGGTTATGAGTTGGACTGTGAGCCCTTGGACAGCCTTGGAAAACTACCAGTCGCTGTGTGGAGAAAGACTGGGCTTTCTACTCCTATAAAAAGTGGTGAAGAAGGCTGATGGTGTCTGGCTATTGAGAGATAAAGCATCTGGGGTCTTAAAGGCTTGAAAGTAAGCAAGTGGCCATCTAGCCCAGACACAACAAAGCCCACATGGAAGCAGCACACCAACATGTGTGATCATTAAGGGTCGAGGGGACCAGGTTTCAAGCACCAAAGGCGGGGAGGAAATCATATCATCGTGAATGAGGCGAGCACATGATGGGGACCCAATGCCCATCTGTAGACAACTGGACATCCCTTGCAGAGTGGTAGTGGGGAGGAGATGAGTCACTCAGGGTTCAGTGTAGCAAAAATGAAAGTCAAAACCTTCCCCTAGTTCTTGAATGCTTCCTTCTCCCCAATTATCATGATCCCAATTCTGCCTTGCGGACCTGGTTAGACCAGAGGATGCACAGCGGTGCAGATGAGAACTGGAAACACAGGGAACCCAGGACAGATGAATCCCTTAGGATCAGAGGTGAGAGTGGCAATGCTGGGAGGGAAGGTGGGGTAGAAAGCGGGAACTGGTCACAAGGATCTACATATAACCTCCTCCCTGGGGGATGAGCAATAGAAAAGCAGGTGAAGGGAGATGCCGGGCAGTGTAAGATAAAATAATAATTTATAAATTATCAAGGGTTTATGAGGGAGTGGGGAGAGGGGAGGAAGGGTGAGGGGGCAAAGGAAAATGAGGAGCTGATGCCAGGAACCGAAGCAGAAAGCGAGTTTGGAGAATGAAGAGGGCAACGAATGTATAGGTGTACTTTACACATTTGATGTATGTGTGGATTGTTATGAATTGTATGAGCCCCAATAAAATGATTTAAAAAAAAGAGTTTCAGATGGGGAAAAAACCCACAGAGCTCAGCATTAACTCAACGGTAGTGAGTCTGGCTTGGTTTCTGTGTATTTTGAATGTGCTACAGCCTAGGGTCTCATGTTCCAGAACTTTATCAGTCAATGTTCTGAGTTAATCCATAGGGTCTGCCTTAGTCTAGAATTTCCACCGAAACATTTTCACCATGGGTGACCCTGCTGGTATCTGAAATATCCGTGGCATACTTGTTTGTTTTTATCATTTTATTGGCGGCCTCTCACAAATTCTATAATAATCCAGCACCCATTTGTATTAAGCACACTTGTACATATGCTTCCATCAATTTTTCCAAAACCATTTCCTTTTACTTGAGCCCTTGATATCACCTACTCTTTTCCCCCTCCCTCCCACACCTTCCATCCTCGTGAATCCTTGATCGACTACATATTGTTATTTCATATCTTACACTGTCCGTTGTCTCCCTTTACCCACATTTTTGTTGTTCATCACCCTTGGGGAGGGAGCCCATATATGTGACCTTGAAATGAGTTCCCCCTTTCTCCCCCTCTCCCCCTTAACCATCTCCCTCCCCTCAGAATATTGCTATGCCCATTATTGGTCCTGAGGGGTTTGTCTGTCCTGGATTCCAGGTGTCAAGAGCTCATATCTGTACCAATGTGTGTACTCTTGTCTAGCTGGATTTATAGGATAGAATTGGGTCATGGTAGTGGAGTGGGGTGGAGGTGGGGAAGCATTCAGGAACTAGAGGAATGACATGTATTTTTTCAGTGCTTTATTGCACCTTGGTTGAATTTGCCTTTCCTTGTAACCCTTCTCTGGGGGGGATGTCCAATTTTATACAGATGGGCTTTGGGTCTCCACTTCAACCTCCCTTGTTTGCATTTATATATTTGTTTGTTTGGAATGTTTTGGTACTTAACACATGATCCAATTGACACCTCATGATCACACAGGCTGGTGTGCTTCTTCTATGTGGTCTTACATGCTTCCCTGTTAGATGGTCGCTTGTTTAACCTCAATCCTTCAAGACTCCAGACATTATATTTTTTCATAGCCAAGCACTATCTGCTTTCATCACATTTGCTTATGCACCCAGTTTGTCTTCAGTGGTCATGTCAGAAAGGTGATTACCAATGAGTGACAGGTTATTAGAACAAAGTGTTCTTCTGTTTAGGGAGGCCTTAAATATAGGCCCAAAGTCTGCTATCTTAATACTCAATATATAAATATATGTACATTGACCTCTAACCTTATCATTATAAATTAATATATATGTACTTACATGCCTAGAGCTATACATTTATTAATAGTATTTGCCACCTATTTCTTTCCTCTATTTCCTTTCACCTTCTTGTCTGTCCCATCATCATGCTCACCTTCCATTTGGATCTCAGTAATTCCACTTGGATAGACTGCACTTGGTCAAGCCTCACCAGGCATTACACACCCTCCTTGCCATATAGACCTCTTATTGTTCCTTTATCCCAGAGTTTGTTGACTCCCTGCTTGCCCTTCCCACCCACTCCTCTCCCCACATGCCCCAGAACCGCCAGTCTTGTTTTCTCCTTGGGATTGGTTGTTCTGCCTATCTTATATAGATAGCCATAAAGAGAATGAAAAAAACCATGCTAATAAATAAACAGTTGCTGACTCTAATACATATCTTCAATCAGGTCTGATGAGGTGCCAAGCCCTGCCGGCCTAGTCAAAAGTCTATTTTCAGGATTCCTTGGGAACTTTGTTACTTTGCTCCCAATGTTGCCATGTGCCCTATCTTCATGTTTTGCCCCACTATGCGTGGGACAGACAGGCCACACTTTCTAAACAGTGACTGTAGTGCTGTCTCCTGTAGTGCTATGGGTCAGTGGTGGGGGACATCCTGCCTTGTGGTGGGGTCGGCCTATGTTACCCTCTGTGGATTGGCTGCTCTGAGTAGGGATGTCATCCCCAGAACTCGGTGGTGAGGTCCACTCTCTTTTTTTCCTTCTTAGTTTGTGCCTTGTGGTCTGGACAAATCCACCAGTATCCCTGGGCTACATCTTCAGTGATGTCCTCTGCATTACTTTCTTCTGGGGAGGGGGTCTACATAGCTCAGCTAAGCCCAGCCTAGTCATCCTTTCTGTTATTTCAAAGGTCCATGTCAGTATGTTGCTCTCAAGGCTTGGTGCTCCAGGACACGTTTCTGGTCCCTCTCTCCCTTTCCTGTGGAGACAGAAACAATACCCTCCCCATGCATGTATTAGTGCCCAGTTCCCCCATTACCCTTGTTTTTTAAATTTCCCTTTTTATTTTCTCCCACTTTCCGCCTCTTTTTTAATTGACTAACATATGCATCTCAGGGTTGGGTCTGAATCTTGCGAAAGTGCCTGGACTGCAATCTGGGTTTGATACATTCAGTAGCTGATCCTCTGTGCCCAGTGACCTTTTGAGCTTACCTCAGTGGACTCCTATTGTACTTGTCCCTTTGTGCTTGGCTAACTTCACTTCACATGATTTCCTCTAACTCTTCCTCTGAGGTGTTGTTGTGCTTCATGCGTTCATCACTGCTTTTTAGGATTGCATAGTACCCCACTGTAAGTATACACCAGAGCTGTTTTATTTTGTTTGTTTGTTCTTTTGACCAGAGTTTTTTTTTTTAATACTTTCTTCAGTTAATGGAAGTTTTCATTGTTGACAATTCTTTGTGATTGTGAACTGCACATGATGAGCATTAGAGTACATCTTGGTCTGTTTCTTACTTCTTGTGGGTATATGCCCAATAGGGGGATTGCAATACCATATGGTAGCTCAATTTCCATTTGTGCTAGGTATCCCCAGATCGATTTCCATAGTAGCTGCAAGACCTACAGGACCACCGTCACAGGATGAGAGTTCCTATCTCACTCCATCCTCCCTCTCCAGCATTTGTTGCTTTCTGATTTTTTAATTGGGCTATCTTTGAGGGTGTTAGGTGTATGTCATAGTTGTTTTAATTTGCATTTTTCTCATGGCTAATGATTGGGAATATTTTCTCATATATTTGTTGACTATTCAGATTTTGGCCCTTATGAAACTTCTGTTTGGGTCTTTTGCCCATTTTTTCACTGGGCTTTTTGTGTTTTTCTTGTTGTAGGCTAGCAGAGGACTGCAGATTTTAGTAATAAGTCCTTTGTCTGATGTGGTTTTGCTAAAGATGTTTTCCCAGTCTGTGGGCTCTCTTATTACTGTCTTTCAGTGTGCACAGGTGTTTTATCTTCAGTCTATAACCCTTGTCAATTTGTGCTATCTCCACATTTGTGTCCTTCCCTATTTCCAACAGCCTGTGTATTCCCTGCACCGAACTTCTCAGATCTGTCCCAATTCCTTCACGGATGACACTAATAGTTTGGGCTATGAACTTGAGGGCTGAGATCCCCTTCAACTTTATTCTTGTGCATGGAATGAGATGAGGGTCTTGCTTCACATTTTTGTAGGTAGATATCCATTTATTTACCACTTGTTGAAGAGGGCATCTGCTACCCATTTGATGTTTTGGAGTCCCTTATGGAAGATCAGTTGTCTGTACACTGATGTTTTTATATCTGGATTTTCAGTTCTTTTCCACTGGTCTGAGTATCTGTCGTTGTATCAATACCACACTGTTTTAACCACTCTGGCTGTAAAATAAGTGTGAAAGTTAGGTAAAGTAAGATCTCGAATACGGTCTTTCTTCATAAGGAATTCTCTTATTTTGAGTTGCTTCCCTCTCCATATGAAGTTGGTAGTCAATTTTTCCAATTTCTTGAAAAAAGATGTTGGTATTTATACCAGAATAGCATTAAATTTATATAGTGCCTTGGGTAAATTGACATCTTTACTATATTGAGTCCCTCTGATCCACGAGCATGAGATATCCTTCCATTTATGGAGGTCACTTTTGGTTTCTTTTTATAGTGTCCTATTGTTTTCCTCATACAAATCTTGTTTTTTTGGTTAGGTATATCCCTAGATATTTCAATTTGTGCTTGGCAATTGTGAGGGATACTACCGTTTTGATCTCTTTTGTGATCTTGTCCTATGTATACAGCAATGCATTGCTTCTTCCTCTTGCATCCTGTCACTCTGCCTTATTCCTATACCACGGCCACCACTCCTATTGTGGAGCTTTGGGGACTTTCAATATATAAAATCACATCATCTGCAAATAATAATAGTTTCACCTCTTTTTTCCTTTGCCTATGTTGTTAGCTAACTTCCAGTACAGTGTTGAATAAAAGAGGAGACAAGGGCAATTCTTGTCTGGTCCCCTTTTTTAGTGGGAATGTTTTCATCTTTTTTCCATTGGCTTTGGTTTTTCATATATGGTTTGTATTATATTTTATTTATTTTAAAAAATGAATCATTTTACTGGGGCTCTTATGTGTAACAATCCATACATCCATTCTATCAGGTAGAGATATACAAATGTTACCATCAACATTTTCAAGGAATTATCTTTCTTCCTGAGCTCTCTGTTGAGGGAGTAGAGAGCCCCATCATTCTCTTCAAGTGGATGGTGCTTTTTAAACTGATCACCTGAGGCAAGCAGCTCAAAGAGTTACCCATTATGCCACAAGGGCTTCAGTGGTAACTAGGAACTATCTATTCTTTAATCAAAACTGGGCTCTATGCTTCTTAAGTTTTTGATTCTCACTCCTGATCACATCTATACCTGAGTATCTAATTTCAAACCCCCAAAGGTCATGAGTTTTATTCTCTCCCACTGATGCCGATTCTTCTCATTTTCAGAACAGGTGTATCTCATTCTTTCTTTATTTTTCTGTGTGTCTGATTCCTTTGAATTTTACTTTTTGTATTGATCTGCTGGCTTTCACTATGACTCATTAAGAGATTAATGATGGCTTTTTAATTTTAGGGGAGAATTTTTCCATATATTTTGTTTTAAATTCTGATTAATTATTTGGACATTATGTGTTCTCCTGTGTTGAAAAACATGCTTTTTATTTCAAAGTATTACAGTAAATGTAAGAAAATGCATACTTTAGGATTTAAAAGTTCCCTTGGTTTCTCCCATAAGATAGTTTCACTGTTATCAATTTGGTATGTAGTGTTTTAGGTTTTTATATTCTGGGTCAATAATGTTTTTTAATGGGAAACAATAAAATACGTTCTACTGTGTGACATTTGGAAGGCGAGTCATATTACTGTTCTAGCCTCATTTTACTCATCTGTAAAATGGGGATTGTGTAAAGGGGATTTGTTGCTGTGCATATAAGAGGTTTTACATATAGGAGAGATTGTGTTTCCCATTACATAGAAAAGCTAGAACATATTTGCTCTTATTATTTTTATATTTTAGTTATTATACTTGTCATTGATTTTTCAAAGCTTGTCATTTAGATATGCCCATTTCCCTTGCCCTACATTAGCTATCAATGCAAGTTTCCTGATTTTGTGACACATCTTTTAATATTGGCATTAATGTTTAAAAATCCTTTTTCCACTTGACTCTGGACCATCAACTTGAAACATCTGATTGGGAAAAGACTATATATAACAGTTACATAAAATGAATGGGCCATCATACTGCCATCGAGCCTATTCAAGCTCATAATGACCCTATGGGACAGCGTAGAACTGTCCCCTATGGATTTCCAAGACGAAATCTTTGGGGGAGTAGAAAGTTTCCTCTTTTTCTGGCTGTTTCAAACTGCTGACTTTGGGGCTAACAGCCCAACCTGTAATCTCTTTTGTCACTTAGGCACCATGGATGGACCATCAGAAAATAACCAGTATGTTGAAAATTATTGGTAATGAAGGAAAATATAAGACAGGTTATCATAATTACATATTTTTATTGAGTATCAATAAAAATATTCCTATTTCCAAGTATGTGCTTCACCCCTTTTTCCATTTATTATCTGTGATAGTTACAAAATCTGATGTCATTTTGAGACTATTAAGAGTGAAGGGGTGGAGTTTAGCCTGTCAGTCAGGCTGCAGCTTGATGACCTCATTTAGAGGTGCTACAAAGATAAGAGCTTACAGGAGGTGGGACACACAGACTCTGCCTGAGGCACATTCCTGTTGACAAGCTTCGTGGAGCTATGCTGATGGCAGCCAGAGCTTTGGAGCAGGAGAAGCTACGTGGAGACCCATGCCAGTGTTAAGATGCTTCCAACACACCTGGATCCACAACACTTTCCACCCACTGCCTTGTGATCTTCCTGCACTCAGTGTTATTGCATGTGCTGTTTGAGTGTGAAGAGGAAATTAACAGACTGTTAATGGACATAGGGGCTAATATCAGATTTATGGACTTTATCTGGACTGGGTTGGGTTGTTTTCTTAATATGCAATTTCTCTTTGATATAAAGTTCTGTTATACACATGAGTCTCCCTGGATTTGTTTCTCTAGTCTACCCAGACTAACCCATAATCTCATCTGAACCTCACAAAAGTCTTGCAAATTAGGAGATAGTGTGGTTGACCCTTCAGCATTATGGGAATTAGGTGTGCTGATCCCCGTCCCACGCCCTGGCAGTTGAAGATCTGCGTATAATATTGAACTCCCCTGAAGTGTAACTACTGCTGACCAGCAACTGTACTGATAGCATAAATAGTCGACGAAACACACATTTCATATGTTCTTGTATTATATATTGCACCCACATGAAAGCTGTATTTTCAACATGAGGTAAAAAAGTGTTTTGCAAAAAAAGTGTATTTTTCACACCTGCTGGGGCAGCTGTGAATAATGGTCATTCCTTGTATCCATTTATCTTGAAGTAGTTGACCAGCACAGCTGCAGACCCTCTATATATGCTACATAATAAGCAATTTAACTTTTCTGTGTCATGTCACGACTTTGCTCTGCTTCTTGGGAGCACTTCTAGACTCACTAGTGGCACTTTGTATGGGTCCTATGGCATAAATCAAAGTGTACTACCCTTTCACTAAGCATAATGAAAAATATCCTGGAACCGAAAGAGAACACTTTTTCCTTAGACATATAATTTCATGGATATATGAAAGGCTCACCTGGATGTGGTTTGTGTCATGTGGCATTTAATATATAAATTAAAATTGTACCCCAGCAATAGGTTATATGTTGGGCTACCAACTACAGTGTTGGGAGTTTGAAACCCTTAACTTCTCCATGTGAGAGAGATGAAGCATTTTCTTCCATAAAAATGTATAGTCTCAGAAACCCACGGGGCAGTTCTGCCCTGCCTTATAGGATCATTATGAGTTGGAATTGACTTCGTGACAGTTAATGAATGGAGAGCAATTCAAACTCCTATTCTTCACAGATCAACTGTATTTTCTTTTTATAGGGACATGGGTAGAAATTTAGAATCCATGGATACTAATTATAAGGATTGAGGTTCTATTGCACCCAATCATCTGGAGATCTACTTCCCAAATATCAACCAATGAAAACCCTCTGGGAAATAATTTTACTCTGACACACATGGGGTCACCATGAATCCTCAGATTAATAGAAATTCTCTTTGGGGATGGCATTTCAGGATCAGAGTTTAAGTAACATGCTCAAGGTCATACTGCTGGTAAGTGAAAGACTGGGATATAAACAAGGACATTCAGGTACTCAGTCCTAGTTCAACACTGTGTACAATGTCCATGCCGTTTCCAGAAGAACATGGGCTAGGCTTGCCAAAACGTGAAAATAAGAATATGATAAATAAATACTCTGAATCTCCTCATTTACCTTGAAAATCGATTTCACCCTGTCAGAGAAGCAGCGTAGCGAATGCAAACAGAAGAAGGATTTAGGAAAGCATGCGAAGTCTCCAGCGGTCCCCACTGCTCTGAGCATCATGCATTATCTTTAAACAACATCTGGAGGGTCCTCATACCATTTATCCCATCAAATAAAAAGGGGATTTGGGCAGTTCCCATTCCATGGCTTTAAATCCACGGTGGAACTGTGCGACTGATTTAGCACAGGTGTTTAATTGTGATAAATTGGAGAAAGTCCCAGGTTTCAATGTTCCTCAAACGAATGCTGCCATCTGGGAAGAGTGGGTAGTGCCATTCGAGTGGGTAGTACCATTCTGTAAACAGAGTTCCTCAAAAATTGCAAGGGCAGTGGTCCATTAGGAGATCCTCACCAGCACCTTAGGAGGCTGGGCATGCATGGAGGAGCCAGAGTAATTAACCCCTCCTCAGATGGAAAAACAGTGCTAGGGATGAACAAGCAGCTTTGTACGTAGGCTCTTTTGATAATGTCTATACTCTGATGCAATATTAAATATAAACTGGGTATCTTGGGGAGAAGGGGGTTCAGTTTCCATTAGCAAAGGCAAATTTTTTGTGTTAAAAGAAAGTTACGTTGACTCCTTTTGGCACCCCCCCCCCGCCCCCCGTTTTTGAAGAGTGCATGTTTCTATTGTTTTCCCATTAAAACCCAGGTAGGTTTTTGTTTATCAAATATAAATGGTAGTAGTGATACCAGGAGGGTAGATGGAAGGTGCGGGGACAAGGGGAGGAAAGGCGAACCGATCACAATGACTGATGCAGTAACACACAGACACACACACACCACCACCACCACCACCAGGCAAAGAAAAGAAACGTGGGTAAAGGGACACCGTATGCAGCTCATGCATGATATGAAAATAATAGTAATTTACATTTTTATCAAGGGGTCATGAGTGTGGGAGGGCAGGGGAAGGAGTGAAAAAGAGGAGATGATACCAAAGACTCAAATAAAAAGTGACTGTTTAGAAAATGATGACGGCGACATATATAAAACTATTCTTGATGCAATTGATGTATGGATTGTTATGAGCTGTAAGAACCCCCAACAAAATGATACTGAAAACAAAAAACAAATCAAAAGCAACTTCTAGAAAAAAGAAAGCAACTTCTACTTCCAGCCAATGTGTAATATCAGAAACTGGATTTTCTTTTCACCTGATACAATGTTAAAGACAGATAATATATAGGAAATGATACCTTTAAAACATTTGTCATCAGATAATTAATGGTAACGAGCCCTAAAGACATACACAACAGAGGTGAGCCCTGCGTCTTGCCATAATTACTGACCTGAGAGATTTTCTAGGCCACAACAGGGACAGGAAGGAGAAACTAAGGCAGAATCTGGCAGCTTCCTGGAACTGAAGAGACTAAATTGAGAGTCTGGGAGAGCTCTGCTGCTAGGGTTGGCCAGCAGAGTACCCAAAATAGAGAGCACAGCAGAGACAGAATTTAAGCGAATTGTGATGGCTCTCTTAGACATTCAGTAGGGAATGGTCCCTGCCAGAACTGCCAGAGGCCATGGACTCAAAGAGAAACGGGAAAAAGAACACCAATATTCAGTTTCCAGGCAGGGGTGACAATAGAAGGAGTTCTAATCACAGATTGGAAAAACTGGAAAACACAGGGAATTGAGGAAAAACTGAGCCTCATACCAAAACAAGGTCCAAAAATATTGATAATAAAAGAAAATATTCAGCGCTCCACAAAGTAAAAGTCTCAATGTCTCATCTTGCATCCATTTTAAAAGAAGCAGGACATATTTAAAGACTCACTGGCAATGGATGAGAGTTCCAATCCATCCAAATACTCTCCATAGCTTGTTTTAGTTTCTGTAATGATGGTGTATGGTGATCTCTGATCGCTGTTTTGATTGGCACCTCCTGGATGAATAATGGTAGCATTTTCATGGGTCTGTTAGTCATTAGAATATTTTTTTTGCAAACTGCTTATTCATGTATTTTACTCACTCCCCACCCAACCATTTTATTAGGAGCTAATGCAGACATCATGCCATTCTAATTGAGTTATTTTTTTCTCATCGAGATATTTAAGTGGTGTTCTACAGATTTTAGAAATTGATCCCACGACTGTTGTGCCATTGTTGAAGATGTTTCCCCAGTCCATGTGCTCTAGTTTTAATTTTCATTAATTCATTTAATGGAATAAGAGTCTTATATTTAGTAGGTTCCAATCATCCATCTATTTTGTCTTCTATTGTGTGTTGTCCCTTCGTTATGTTTGATATTATTTGTATGTTTTGCAATTTGGCCCTTAAATTAGTCTCTATTTTCTCACTGATGATCTTGATTTAGGTCTTGATCCTTCTGGAGCTTATTTTGGTCCATGGGGTAGGGCATGGATCCTATTTCATTCTTACGCAGAAGGAGATCTAATTTTGTCAGTACCACTTGTTTAAGAGACTGTTTCTTTTCCATTTAATATTTTGGGTTTGTCCCTGCTTTGCTGAAGATCAGTTGTCTGTAGATAAATACATTAATTTCTGGGTTTTATATTTTGCTTCGCTGGTCTCTGTGTTAGCCCCTGCCAATTCAGACACTCATATGTGCATAAGAAAGAACTTTATATAAAAGAGCAATTTCATATTGAGCAAACATCCCAGCCCAGTCCAGATCAAGTCCATAAATCTGCTATTAGCCCATATGTGTGATACCAGTCTATAAATTCCTCTTCACACTCACACAATACATGCAATGACGCTGAATGAAGGAAGATCACAGGCTAGTGGGTGGAATGTCTTGTGGATCCACTGGAAGTGGAAGCATCTCAGTGCTGGCAGGGGCCTCCATGTGGCTCCTCCAGCTCCAGGGTTCTGGTTTCATCAGCGTAGTTCCTTGTGGCTTGTCAACAGGAATGTTAAGCAGTATGTGTGTGTCCCGCCTCCATGGAGGAAGACAGGAGTTCCCAGAATTCTCAGGAGAAGACAATGCTCACACAGAGGCATTATTGGTTATGACTTGATTGACAGGCTAGACTCCACCCCTTCACTCGAGTTGACAGGAGATTATGTAACTGCTATTGTCTGTATAGTTATCATTGTATTAGCACCAAGCTGTTTTAACTACTACGGTCATGTAATAGGTTTTGAGAACAGGTAGAGTGAAGCCTCCTGTTTTGTACTTCTTTAGGAATTACTTGCTTATCTCAAATCTCTTCCCGCTCCATAAGAAGTTAGTAATCAGTTTTTCCATTTCTTTAAAAATGAAGTTGGAGTTTGGAATGGAATCACATGGTATTTATAGATTGCTTTGTGCGATGTTGATATTTTAATGCTATGAAGCTATCCTGTCCTTGCACATAGGATATTCTTACATTTGTAGAGGTCGATCCAGGTTTCTTATAATGGATTTCTAGTTTCATTTGTGTGGGTCTTTGACTCCTGTGCATTGTTATTCATTCCTAGGCATTTCATCGGCGTGTGGCTGCTGTGGATGGTATGGTTTTCTTAACTTCTTTTTCAGAGGTTTCCTCATTAGTATATGAGACGATGGGAAATGAGAGAGCAATATAACAAACACATGGTAACAGAAATTCCACTTGACGCTGTAATGCTACTGTCAAAACCCACTGCCCACTGCCATTGAGTCCATAACAACTCTTAGTTGTTCTACGGGACTGGGATGAAATATCCCTGTGTGTTTCCCAGCCTATACCTCTGCAGGACTAGAAAGCTCCAGCTTTCTCCCATCGAGCAATTAGTGCTTTTGAACTTCTGATCTTGAGGTTTCAACCCAACACATAATCATCATGCCACTAGGATCTTTCTGCTGCATATATACCCTAAAGAAGTAAGATCCATAACAAGGACAGATATATTCATTCCTATGTTCATCTCAGTACTGGTCATAATCGCAAGAAGTTGGAAATGACACCCAAATCTATCAGTAGATTAGTTAAAAAGACGTTGGTACTATATACTATATGCACAATGGAATACTATGAGTCTCTAAAAACATCGATGAAACCACAAAGAACCCCATGACATGGATGAATCTGGAGAACATCATGTTGAGTGAAACTAATCAATCACAAACGGCCAAACATTATAGGAGATCACTATTATAAGGAAAAACACCAAGACAGAGCAGCCCTCTGTCCCCAAGTTATGTAATCATTTAATATGGTCTCCTAAGTGATGTTATGTCTAATGGTTTTGAGCCATTAATCATGCCTTTAGTTGTGTATCTTAAAATCATCTCTTCAAAAACAAACACACACATCTTCATTTGGCAGGAATTGGATATGACCAACCAGGTCCAGAGTCCCTCAAACGTAATAGCCTTTCCTATGACGGTGTCTTTAAAGGAACTTAAAGTTGACGTGCCCGTGGGTGGGAGGAAGCAGATGACTGTTATCTCAAGGTCCTGGACTTTGAATTCATTGACTTCTAGCTCAAGAGGCACGCTTTCCTGGTTGCCAAACAAATGGCAACCTAAGAACAACATACATTTGCTTTTTCCATTTTTTTCATTACTTTGTGTGACATGTATTAGTTATTCAGCCATAGTTTTGCCTTAGCGAATGCTATAAAAAAATTGCCTGTATCTAACACTCATTTTTTCTTTAGCTTTTAATTCACTTAAGCTTTTAACATGTTTAAGTGAACTTTCCATGTAATTTAGACTTATAAACTGTCCTATAGATGGGCATATTCTCTTTCACATTCTACTCTTATTTACTGCCATTCAGATCATCCTGACTCATAATTATCCTATAGGATAGGCCAGACCTGCCCTTATGGGTTTGCAACATTTTAACTTCTTTCCAGCTTCATCGTTCTCCCACGCAGCAGGCTGTCATTTCAAACTGCTGACTGTGTGGTTAGCAGCCAAATGAGTAACCATGATCCACAGGGAGCTTCATTTTCACACGAAGTTTAAATTATATACCATGAACTAGATTAAAGATATTATTTAAACAATTACTAAGCATCCCCTGTATTTACAAAATATAATGCTACTCATTATATATATATGCATATATATACACACACATTAGCTATATAAATGGATTTTGAACTTGTACCTAATTGTAAACTCTAATCAAGAACAATTCATTCTTATGACATGGCTCAACTTAGTACTTGAGGTCATAGCCAAGTATGGTAAAACCTAACAAATTATAGTAAATAAATCCGATGGTTCTTGCTTTTCAAAAAGAATTGCATCCGGGGTCTTAAAAACTTGCCTTAAACAAACAACCATATAAGGGAGGTTCTACCTAAATCCAAAAGGAAGAAGCACTTTAGCTCATGTGATGCAAGGACTGTGACTGGGAAAATCCAAGATCAGAGGAGGGAATTGAATTAGAGCTTAAATGTTGAAGGCTCAGTTTTCAGAAGATTATAGATGAAAGTGAAAGTGCACAATCCATTGTGGAGCCCCACATGACTGTGACCTCCCTTGAGTTCTCTCAGACCATCGCACAGGCATGAGGACAGTCTTGTCCACAGAGTCCATTGGAAAGTTCATTACTCATGATAGAGTTAGCTTAAAATATGTATTACTATTTGCTTTCCCTTTGTACCTATTTTTAAATTGTCCTAGTTGTTTTTGAATTATGTTTTCTGTATTTCATTTCATTATTCTTGCAGGGTTTTCCTTGCGTCTTTTACTTTTTGTATTATTTTCATATGAAATCTAGGATCAGTAAACCTATAGAGACAGACACTGGATTATAATTGCTTGTGGAGATGGCAGAGGACGTTGAAGGAACAGGAAGTGTTAATAACAATAGATGCAAGAATGGAGGAAATGTTCCAAAATTTATTATGAAAATGATTGTAAAACTATTTTTATGTATTTAAACCATTGAATTATATTACATGCAAATTATGTCGATGAAATGGTTAAAATAAAACAGAAAACAACAGGCAGCAGAGAAATGAAATCCATTGTGAAGAGAAAAGTTTTAAAAATCAAAATTGACAACATTGACAAATACTGAAATTATCAAAGAATGACATTAAATCATTATCATAACCATCTTTGATATATTTAAAAAGTCATCATATATCTAAAAAGTCAAGTAAAAACATTGCTAGTTCTATTGAGTCACTTATGACTCATAGCAACACTATGTGCCACCAAACATAACACTGCCTGATCCTGTGACATCCTCACAATGTTTCTTAGGATTCAGCCCATCGATGCAGCTATGGTGTCAATTGATATTGTTGAGGACCTTCCTCTTTTTTGCTGCCTCTCTACTTTACCAAGCATGATGCACTTCTCCAGGGACTGGTCCCTCCTGGTGTCCAAAGAATGGGATATGAAATCGCACTATCTTGCCTCTAAGGATCATTCTGGCTATCTTTCTAAGACATATTTGTTTGTTCATTTGGCAGGCCATAGTATTTTCAAGGATCTTCACCATAATTGGTATTTCAATGTTTAGCACCATAATTTAAATGCCTCAAATCCTTTTTGGTCTTCTTTATTTAATGTTCAGTTTTCACATGCATATGAACAACAAAACCCAAATACAGCTTTTAGAGGTGAAAAAATACAATTTCTTTAGAGAATGCCACAAAGGTTGGAAATAATGGAGGACACAAAGTTACTGAAGAAAATAAAAGTGAATTAATAGAATTTAAAAGTACACAGGGGGTAACAGGATTTTAAAATCCTTTGCACCATTCAGTTATGTGTTATTCTTATATAACTGGAATTCCAAACAAAGAGAAAGTGGTAGAGGAAACAGCAAGATATTTGAAAATAAATAACTAGAAAACATCATATTTGCTAATAATTGTAAAAGCAGAGATTCAAGAAACCCAATGAACCAAGAATTGTGTAGAAAATTATAATAAGCCCCACCCTAATTAAATTGCTTAAAACCAGATATTAAAAGAAAAGTCTCGAAAGGAGAGAGAGAGGGAGAGAGAGAGGGAGGGAGAGAGAGAGAGAGAGAGAGAGAGAGAGAGAGAGAGAGAGAGAGAGAGAGAGAGAGAGAGAGAGAGAGAGAGTTGTAGGCAGGTTGTTGAAGAAACAAAACAAGCAGAGACTGAGTATAGTTGAAGAGGTTTATTGGGTCACAACCCAGACTCAGTGCTGAGCAACCACACCAGATTCTGTTGAGGGCCAGGTGTGGACCCTGAGCTGAGACCGGGGACAAGCTTTTATAGGCAGAAGGTTTATTGGGTCACACAGAACAATGCAATACTTTGCATTATCTTTTAGCTTGCACCAGCACGTGGTTTTTCTAAAAAGCTGCAGGGTACAGAAGCAGAACATTCGACTAAGCTGACCTTTACACAAACTTGGGATCATCCTGCTTGCTTTTGTTCTTATTGCAAACCTGGAACAATTTCACCCAGAATGATTCCAACTTCCTTATCATCTAGAACAATTCCAACTTTCTTATCACCCAGAGCAATTGCAACTTCCTTATCACATTTCTGATTACATTCCCCACTGGTTTTAGGTCAACAGGGAGTCTCGTGACTCAGCTGGGAATGGTCTTCATAGAGTTGTGTAAGGGCCATCAATTTTACTGCAATAACTCACTCCTGCATTTATAAGGCAAGGGCCAAACATTAATAACAGGATTAAAATGCCTAAAACAGATGGGTTGTCAGCCATGGGGATACATTAAATCATACTTCAGACTAGCTTTGTCCTTGTTCCCTTGCCCTTTGCCTTTCATCTAACTCTTTCCTTACTTCAGCTAGGGTCTGCCTAACAATTCCAGGTTTGTTTGCTTTAAAGCAACAATCTTTCTCTGGGGCTACACATAAGCCATCTTGTTGGCTTGTAACAAGTGCAGAGCTACCTAGGGCTGAGGAGACGGTCACTAGACCTACTAAAAGGGACATTAACATAGGAGCGACTCTGCGAAATTGGGTGCGCTCCGCGATTATGCCCAGGTGTTCGCATCCTTCTGTCCCACTAAATAGGTACATATGAGGGATTGCATAAACTAATAAGCACAGCTCAGGATAATAGGGACATATAGACAAGGGGTGAGTCCAGAGGTACAAGCAAACCAGGTGGTAACAAGGCTTTAAATGGGGTGCGGCTGACACATAACAATGCTAAGGGCAGGACAGCCACCTACCTAGCCCCAGTGTGTAGAGTTAATTTAGTTAGAGTCTCTTTTAGGGTCTGATTTATTCTCTCAATTTACCCTGAATTCTGAGGGTAATAGACACTGCATAAGTTCCAATTTGTGCCTAAAATTTTCCTTAATGTCTGTATAATTTTAGTAACAAATCCAGGTCTGTTGCTCTACCCAATCTGAAAAAGTATCTACAAAACCTAACAAATACCTGTCATTGCAATGCCCTGGTTTAATCTCTGTGAAATCTACTTCCCAGTGCTCTGCTACCTCTCATTGTCATTCTGGAGAGCAGGGCAGGTGGAGAGTTGACTTGCAGGCAGCTTTGGCAGGCAGTTACCACTTCTTCCGCTGTCTTGGCCAGCTGGAGGGCGGGGGGCCGGGGGGCGTGTGGGGTGGGGGCGCTCAATAATCTAATTGGATTTGCCCTGCCAGTTTGCTAGAGCCTAGATGAATACAGGCTTGTAGCTGCTTCAGGAGACTTTGTTTTCACTTTCTGGTAAATGTGTGGGCTGTCACATTGTCAGTGCCAGGTCAGCTCTTAAAGCTGTGGCCCAAGCTGCTTCATCTACCTTTCGGTTGCCTGGAGCCAAGGGGTCTGTTCCATTTCGATGGCCAGGACAATGCATCACAGACACTTTACTGGGCATCCAGACGGCTTCTAATAGCTGCGAAGTTTCTTCTTTATTTTTAACTTCAGTCCCTTCTGAGGTCAGTAAACTTCTTTATCTTTAAAGGGGACAGGGGACTGACAGATTGCCACTGGGCATGCTCCAGGTTGTAGCTGAACCACAACTGCAGGCAGTGGGCTGCAAGCCCAGCGGGGTAATCTTCTGCCCAAATCCTGGGACTTCAATCAATAGGCTTCCCTCATACGCTCAAGAGGAAGGCTCGGTGACCAGTGACCATCAAGAGATAGCTGTCATTCAAGGGGAGAGTCACAGAGACCTGCTAGGGGGCTTCTTCTTTGAGCCCACTCAAAGCTACTTGGGCCTGTTCTGCTAGAAAGCTGATCACCTGCTGAAGTTTGTGTGGTAAGTCTCTCCCTAGAAGAGGGTAGGGACAGTCTGGCATGAGGAGGAAAGAGTGTTCAACCTCACCTTTTCCTCCCTGTATGTTCCTCCCTGGAATCCAGGAGACAGTTTCTAATTTGCCTGTTGCTCCGTGAATGGTAGTCTTCTTTTTGCTGATGGAGCATGCTGCTTCCTTGAGGACCGAGTGGGTTGCCCCTGTGTCTACAAGGGATGTGACAGGCCTGTCCCCTATTTTCAGGGTTATCATGGGCTTCAGGGGACAGCGGTCCCCCGACATCCTTGTTCCAGTTCTAAGACCGGATCCTTTTTCTTTGCAATAGGCACACCGGTTCTTGCCTAGTGGTTTGCAAGCGTTCTGTGTGTTCTGCCTGCCTGCCTGGCCCAATCGGGGTTCTGGTCTCCCCCGGTCATGGCAAGGATTCTGGCCATTGCTTTGGCTTGCTTCTCTTCTGGTGGGTCTCTGTTGTTCTAGGCCTTTTCTGCTATTGCCAATAATTCACTAATATTTCCCCCTTGATAATCTGTCAACTTTCTAGAACATTTTTCTGATATTTGGTGCGGCCTGGGACATGAAAGCTACATTAATGGCTTTTTGGTTATCTGGGGCCTCCTGTTCTATTGGGGTATATAGGAGCTAGGCATCAAACAACCTCTCTAAGCTGCTGGGCATTCTCCTTGCCCTGCATGACACTAGCTACTTTGGGCAAATTAGTGGGCAGGCATGCTGCCCCCCAGAGACTACTCATCAGAGTCTGGCAGCAGGTGAGGAGACAAGACGTCCCCTACCTTCAGCGGGGTTTGGGTCCCTATCAGGGCAGCACAAGGGGAAAGCAGATTCCAACTCCAGGGGTCAGTCTCAGGTCACCCGTTTGCTCCCAGGACCTGCTTCTGGCTCTCCCTGCGAATGCAATCATGCTCCTCAGCTGTCCACAATATCAATCCACAGGGTGATGTCGATGAGTTGGGCTGGATATCAGGTTTTTTCACGTATATGACCAAAAATGAAAGCTCTAACCGGGTAACAGGGCGAAAGATGAAAAGTTCCTTCAGGGGGTCATCTCAGGTCAAAGAGTGGCTAATCATAGGTGTAAAGGGTTATTGGGGTGCTGCGGTTAACTTTTCTCCACAGGAGGCAGCCTGTTGGTCATAGAGGTCTGTGGGCCAGCATGAGATTGAGTGGGCTGGACCCGTTTCCCTGGGTCAAGAGGAAAAGTGATAGCCGCAAGACAACCAGACACTAAAACACAGAACAAATAGTATACAGAAAAACACAACACAGGTGCATCAGAGCTGAACAGATTTCTCTGGGGCCCTATACTCCATGATGATTGAAGGAAGATAATGTGGTATATATCCATAAAATGGAATATTATTCAAACAACAAAACACCACATATGACGTGGTTACATTGATCCAAAAGGTCCAGAATAGGCAAATGGAAAGAGGCAGCAGGTAGGGTAGTGGTTATAAAGGTTTTGGGGCAGGGGAGTGGGGCGTGATTGTTGAAAAGTCTTCTGAAGTCAGACAGTGGTGTCGGTGCACAACTCTAGGAATATACTAAATAACCCTTTTTAAACGAGGGAAGAAAATATTTTCTCACAGCTGATAGGAATGAGGAAGATGATGGGCTGCATTCTGCACTGAGCCCCAGCTCTGCCTCTCACGAACTGCGTGACTTTGCTAATTACTTAACCTCCCTGTGCCTCAGTTGCCTCATCCGTACAACGGACCTGGTGAGAAGGTCGACCTCAGGGACTGTTGTGAAAACTGAATGAACTAGCTAGTGTTAAGGCTTCGGTGGAGGGAGGGTGGTTAGGCAATCTCTAAGAAGGGCCAGTAGCAGAACAGATGGCGTGTAAACTGCTAACAAATGGTCAGCGGTCCCAAACCACCAGCTGCTCTGTGTGACCAAGATGAGGCTTCCTACCTCTTTAAAGCTGCCTAGCTGTGGGAAATGTATGGAGCAGTTCCACGCTGTGCAATGAGGTGGCTACCAGTCAGAACTGAGTCCAGGGCAGCGAGCGGTGCATTTGAGTTTGGAGACTTTCTCTGTAACCCTGGAGACACAGTGATTAAGTGCAAGGCTGATAATCAAAAGGTCAGCAGTTCAAACCCACTGGTTGCTCCGTAAGAGAAAATGAGGCTTCCTGCTTCCAAAGGATTTATAACTTTAACTGGCACGACAAGAAGAAATGAGGGAGAATGGAGAGGAACTGATGACCGAGCAGGTGTGTCTAGTGAAGCTGGGGTTATCACTTAATACCTTTTACACAAAGAGGAGTGGGGTGGGAATGAAAGGGCCCTTTGAAGAGTCGCCATAAGAAAGCACAAGGACCAAGGTCCAGTAGATTCTAGGAACCATACATGGATAGGGCTCTCTCTCTCCCCAGAGCTATGAGTTTTCCCCTGAAAACATGGCAACCCAGGATCAATAACAGAATAGGTGGAAGGCAGAACTTTGCTGGGGGTGTGGGTTGTGGAGGGTGGCAGTGGGGAGAGA